>NC_069500.1:350359249-350569249 GCF_027579735.1 Bombina bombina
TGTGAAAAAATAAACATTAATAATTTAAAAGGGGAAATATCAAATAACATATATATATAGAACTGTCCCAAGGCTATGTACATATAATAACAATGTAAATAAAAATATAGTACTTTCCCAAAGGCACTCTGCTACTGGAGGAAAGCAAAGACCAGTGCTTAAACATAAGAGCAGAGAAACTGGAATAGGATTATATTGATGAATCAACAGGCAGAGGCAAAGGACAAGTCTTTGCGACCCACATGGACATGGCTTGTAACTAAATCCCCACTGGTGAAATATGTCACTTCCAACAAGCAACTTGTACTCTGAGGAAAAATTGGCCTCAACTCTCTGAAGAATCAAATGCACATCATTATTTGACCACCGCCAGCGGAGACAAAGACAAGACTGAGGTACTGGTGAGGTGGGAGGGATTTTATAGAGTACTTGGGTTTTGGGAATATTCGCCTCCTGCTAGTGGTAGAGAAGAGTAATTTGCAGGAGTAATGGATCGTGGACTTTTACCACCTGTATGAAAGAAATACATGTTGGCACAGATGGACTATCTGAAAGGGCTGGTGTTATGTGTATATAGTCCAAAAGGTGCTCTTTCATCAGGTTAAAGAAAGCACAATGGCTACCAGTGATGTAGTTCTTTAACTTGCAATCATCAATAAAAACAAAATTTATGCTTACCTGAGGAATTCTTTTCTTTCCTGTCATGGAGAGTCCAGGTATCCATTCTAATTACTAGTGGGAATTAAACTCCTGGCCACCAGGAGGAGGCAAAGAACACCCCAGCAAAGCTTTAAGTATCCTCCCACTTCCCAGAATTCCCCAGTCATTCAACCGAAGGAATATAGAAAGAGAAGAGGACACAGGGTATAGATGTGCCTGAAGTTTAGAAAATGACAAAAGCCGTCTCAAAATATAAAAAAGGGTGGGTTGTGGACTCTGTCAGGAAAGAAAATAATTTATCAGGTAAGCATACATTTTTGTTTTCTTTTCAATAGCATGGAGAGTCCACGAATCCATTCTAATTACTAGTGGGAACCAATACCCAACCTAGAGGACACAGAATGGAAGGGAGGGAGAACAAGACAGGCGGACCTAAACAGAAGGCACCACCGCTTATAGAACTCTCCTCTCAAAGGAAGCCTCAGCAGAGGCATAAACATTGAATCTGTAGAATTTGAAAAAAGTATGCAACGAAGACCAAGTGGCCGCCTTGCAGATTTGTTCCACAGAAGCCTCATTTCTTCTATAAGGTACGAAGAGTCCACAGATTCATCCTTTACTTGTGGGATATTATCCTCCTGCTAACAGGAAGTGGCAAAGAGCACCACAGCAGAGCTGTCTATATAGCTCCTCCCTTAGCAGTACCGTTTTTTAAGATTGTTATTTTTTTCACTAAATAAAGTGTTTTCATGCTTGTTTGTAGTCATTACTAGCCAAGTTCAACATGTCTGACATTGAAGAAAGTCATTGTTCAATATGTTTAGAAGCCATTGTGGAACCCCCACTTAGAATGTGTCCCTTATGCACTGAAAGGTCAATAAATTGCAAAGAACATATTTTAGCTACTAAAAGTATGTCGCAGGATGATTCTCAGTCAGAAGGGAATCAGGTTATGCCATCTAATTCTCCCCAAGTGTCACAACCATTAACGCCCGCACAAGCGACGCCAAGTACTTCTAGTGCGTCTAATTCTTTCACCCTGCAAGATATGGCCGCAGTTATGAATACTACCCTGACTGAGGTTTTATCTAAGCTGCCTGGGTTGCAGGGGAAGCGCAGTAGGTCTGGTGTGAGAAAAAATGCTGAGCCCTCTGATGCTTTATTAGCCATATCCGATGTACCCTCACAATGTTCTGAGTTGGGGGTGAGGGATTTGCTGTCTGAGGGAGAGATTTCTGATTCAGGAAAGATGTTCCCTCAGACAGACTCAGATATGACGGCTAATAAATTTAAACTAGAACACCTACGCTTATTGCTCAGGGAGGTTTTAGCGACTCTGGATGATTGTGACCCTATTGTAGTTCCAGAGAAATTGTGTAAAATGGACAGATTTCTAGCGGTTCCTACCTACACTGATGTTTTTCCAATCCCTAAGAGGATTTCGGACATTGTTACTAAGGAGTGGGATAGACCAGATATTCCGTTCACTCCCCCTCCTACTTTTAAGAAAATGTTTCCCTAAGGTGGAGGGAGCTATTTCTACCCTGGCTAAGCGTACAACTATACCTATTGAGGACAGTTGTGCTTTCAAAGATCCTATGGATAAAAAATTAGAGGGTCTCCTAAAGAAAATATTTGTTCATCAGGGTTTTCTTCTCCAACCTATAGCGTGCATTGTTCCTGTAACTACTGCAGCTGCTTTTTGGTTTGAGGCTCTGTAGGAGGCTCTTCAGGTTGAGACCCCATTAGATGATAGTCTGGATAGAATTAGGGCTCTCAAACTAGCTAATTCTTTCATTACAGATGCCGCTTTTCAAATGGCTAAATTAGCGGCAAAGAATTCAGGTTTTGCCATTTTAGCGCGTAGAGCGTTATGGCTTAAGTCCTGGTCTGCTGATGTGTCATCAAAATCTAAGCTTTTAGCCATCCCTTTCAAGGGTAAGACCCTATTCGGGCCTGAACTGAAAGAGATCATTTCAGCCATCACTGGAGGGAAAGGCCATGCCCTTCCTCAGGATAAGACAAATAAGATGAGAACCAAACAAAATGATTTTCGTTCCTTTCGAAACTTCAAAGGTGGTCCCTCTACCTCTTCCCCTGCTGCAAAGCAAGAGGGGAATTTTGCTCAATCCAAGTCAGTCTGGAGACCTAACCAGACTTGGAACAAGGGTAAACAGGCCAAGAAGCCCGCTGCTGCCACCAAGACAGCATGAAGGGGTAGCCCCCGATTCGGGACCGGATCTAGTAGGGGGCAGACTTTCTCTCTTTGCTCAGGCTTGGGCAAGAGACGTTCAGGACTCCTGGGCTTTAGAAATCATAACCCAGGGGTATCTTCTAGATTTCAAAGATTCTCCAAGGGGCAGATTCCATCTTTCTCAATTGTCTGTAAACCAGACAAAAAGAGAGGCATTCTTACGCTGTGTAGAAGACTTATATACCATGGGAGTGATTTGCCCAGTTCCGAAAACAGAACAGGGGCAGGGGTTCTACTCCAATCTGTTTGTGGTTCCCAAAAAAGAGGGAACCTTCAGACCAATTTTAGATCTCAAGATCCTAAACAAATTCCTCAGGGTCTCATCCTTCAAGATGGAGACCATTCGGACTGGACTATTTTACCAATGATCCAGGAGGGTCAATATATGACCGCCGTGGACTTAAAGGATGTGTATCTACACATCCCTATCCACAAAGATCATCACCAGTTCCTCAGGTTAGCCTTTCTGGACAAGCATTACCAGTTTGTGGCTCTTCCCTTTGGGTTGGCCACAGCTCCCAGAATTTTCACAAGAGTTCCATTCCTGGGAACTCTGATAGATTCGGTGGACATGAAAAATTTTATGACGGAGGTCAGGAAATCAAAGATTTTAACCATCTGCCGAGCTCTTCATTCCATTCCTCGGCCGTCAGTGGCTCAGTGTATGGGGGTAATTGGACTAATGGTAGCGGCAATGGACATAGTTCCGTTTGCTCGCTTGCATCTCAGACCACTGCAACTATGCATGCTCAAACAGTGGAATGGGGATTATGCAGATTTATCTCCTCAGATAAATCTGGATCAAGAGACCAGAGACTCTCTTCTTTGGTTGTTGTCACAGGATCATCTTTCCCAGGGAATGTGTTTCCGCAGGCCAGCATGGGTCATAGTGAAGACGGACGCCAGCCTATTGGGCTGGGGTGCAGTCTGGAATTCCCTGAAAGTACAGGGTGTGTGGACTCAGGAGGAGGCTCTCCTCCCGATAAATATTATAGAACTGAGAGCGGTATTCAACGCGCTTCTGGCGTGGCCTCAGCTGGCTTCGGCCAGATTCATAAGATTCCAGTCGGACAATATCACAACTGTAGCATATATCAATCATCAGGGGGGAACAAAGAGTTCTCTAGCGATGATAGAGGTTACCAAAATGATTCGATGGGCAGAGACTCACTCTTGCCATTTATCAGCAATCTATATCCCAGGAGTGGAGAACTGGGAAGCGGATTTTCTAAGTCATCAGACTTTTCATCTGGGGGAATGGGAACTCTATCCGGAGGTATTTGCACAATTGATTCAGCAATGGGGCACACCAGAATTGGATCTGATGGCGTCTCGTCAGAACGCCAAACTTCCTTGTTACGGGTCCAGGTCAAGGGATCCTCAGGCAGTACTGATAGATGCTCTAGCAGTACCCTGGTCGTTCAACCTGGCTTATGTGTTTCCACCATTTCCTCTCCTTCCTCGTTTGATTGCCAGAATCAAACAGGAGAGAGCTTCGGTGATTTTGATAGCACCTGCGTGGCCACGCAGGACTTGGTATGCAGACCTGGTGGACATGTCATCTCTTCCACCATGGACTCTGCCACTGAGACAGGACCTTCTGATTCAAGGTCCGTTCCAGCATCCAAATCTAGTTTCTCTGCGGCTGACTGCTTGGAGATTGAACGCTTGATTTTATCCAAGCGGGGTTTCTCTGAGTTGGTTATAGATACCTTGATTCAGGCTCGAAAGCCTGTCACTAGGAAAATTTATCATAAGATATGGCGTAAATATCTTTATTGGTGCGAATCCAAAGGCTAATCATGGAGTAAGATCAGGATTCCTAGGATTTTGTCCTTTCTCCAAGAAGGATTGGAGAAGGGGCTATCAGCTAGTTCCTTAAAGGGACAGATATCTGCCTTATCAATTCTACTGCACAAGCGTCTGGCAGATGTTCCAGACGTTCAGTTGTTCTGTCAGGCTTTAGTTAGAATCAAGCCTGTGTTTAAAACTGTTGCTCCGCCATGGAGTTTGAATGTAGTTCTTAAAATTCTTCAAGGGGTTCCGTTTGAACCTATGCATTCCATAGATTTTAAGCTTCTAGCTTGGAAAGTTCTGTTTTTAGTTGCTATCTCTTTGGCTCGAAGAGTTTCTGAATTATCTGCATTGCAATGCGACTCGCCTTATCTTGTTTTCCATACTGATAAGGTGGTTTTGCATACCAAACCTGGATTCCTTCCTAAGGTTGTTACTAATAGGAATATCAATCAGGAAATTGTTGTTCCTTCTCTGTGTTCTGATCCTTCCTCTAAGAAGGAGCGTCTGTTGCACAACTTGGACGTGGTTCGTGCTTTGAAGTTTTACTTGCAAGCAACCAATGATTTCTGTCAAACATCTTCTTTGTTTGTTGTCTATTCTGGAAAACGTAGAGGTCAAAAAGCTACGGCTACCTCTCTTTCTTTTTGGCTGAAAAGCATCATCCGTTTGGCATACGAGACTGCTGGACAGCAGCCTCCTGAAAGGATTACAGCTCACTCTACTAGAGCGGTGGCTTCCACATGGGCTTTTAAAAATGATGCTTCTGTTGAACAGATATGTAAGGCTGCGACTTGGTCTTCACTTCATACCTTTTCCAAATTTTCCAAATCTGATACTTTTCATTCTTCGGAGGCTATTTTTGGGAGAAAAGTTCTTCAAGCAGTGGTGCCTTCTGTTTAACCATCTGTCTTGTCCCTCCCGTTCATTTGTGTCCTGTAGCTTTGGTATTGTATCCCACAAGTAAAGGATGAATCCGTGGACTCGTCGTACCTTATAGAAGAAAAGTAAATTTATGCTTACCTGATAAATTAATTTCTTCTATGGTACGACGAGTCCACGGCCGCCCTGTCATTTTAAGACAGATTATATTTTTTTATTTTAAATTTCAGTCACCTCTGCACCTTGTAGTTTCTCCTTTTTCTTCCTGTACCTTCAGTCAAATGACTGGGGGGTGGAGCTAAGGGAGGAGCTATATAGACAGCTCTGCTGTTGTGCTCTTTGCCACTTCCTGTTAGCAGGAGGATAATATCCCACAAGTAAAGGATGAATCCGTGGACTCGTCGTACCATAGAAGAAATTAATTTATCAGGTAAGCATAAATTTACTTTTTTAAAGGCCTAGGAAGAAGAGACGGCGCTAGTGGAATGAGCCGTAATCCTCTCAGGAACCGAATTACACTTCTCAAGAAGTGGCCTTTTGGCCCTTACGTTTACCAGAAAATACAACAAAAAGTCGTAGATTGTCGAAAATCCCTAGTTGTCTGCAGATAGAACTTCAAAGCACGCACGACATCCAGGTTATACAACAGACGTTCCCTATATGAGAAGAAGGATTAGGACAGAACGAAGGAACAACATTTTCCTGATTGATATTGCGGTCCGAAACCACCTTAGGAAGAAATCCCAATTTGGTACAAAGGACCGCCTTATCCGCATGAAAAATAAGATAAGGGGGATCACACTGTAGAGCCGAAAGCTCTGAGACTCTATGAGCAGAAGAAATAGCAAGAAGAAACAAAACCTTCTAAGACGATAACTTAATATCAACAGAGAGCATAGGCTCAAACTGAGCCTTCTGCATAACCCTAAGAACAAGATTAAGGCTCCACGGAGGACCAACAGACTTAAACACAAGCCTGATTCTGACCAAGGCCTGAACAAAAGATTGAACATCTGGTAAGTCGGCCTGATGTTTATGCAAAAGAATCAAAAGGGCAGAGATCTGGCCCTTCGGAGTACTGACTGACAAGGCCTTCTCCAGGCCCTCCTGAAGAAAAGACAGAATGCAGGGAACCCTCACCTGACTCCAAGGGAAACCCCTAGATTCGCACCAGAAAATGTATGTACGCCACACCTTATGGTAAATCTTGCGAATTACCGGCTTAAGAGCCTGAATTATGGTATCAATAACCTTTTAGGAAAAACCTCATCTAGACAAGACTAGGCATTCAATCTCCAAGCAGTCAGCTTCAGAGATTCTAGGTTTAGAAGTAGAAAAATACCATAAAGTAGAAGGTCCTACCTCAGAGGCAATTTCCACGGAGGAAAGGACGACATCTTCACCAGGTCCGTCATACCAAATTCTGCGAGGCCAAGCTGGAGCAATTAGAATCACCAAAGCCTGCTCCTGATTGATATGGGCTGTCACCCGAGGAAGGAGGGCAAACAGAGGAATCAGGTTGATTAGACCGAAGTCCCATGGAACCGCCAGAGCAATGACCAGAGTTGCTTGCGGATCCCTTGATCTGGATCTGTAATTTGGAAGTTTTGCATTTAAACAAGACGCCATCAGATCCAACTTTGGAACTCCCCACCTGAGGGTTATCATTGAGAATACTTCCGGATGAAGGGCCCACTCCCATGGATGAAAAGTCTGTCTGCTCAGATAATCCGCTTCCCAGTTGTCCACCCCTGGGATGTGGATGGCAGAAATGTGACAATTGTGAGACTCCGCCCACTGAAGAATGCAAATCACCTCCCTCATAGCTAAAGGAACTCTGTGTTCCTCCCTGGTGGTTGATGTATGCTACCAAAGTAATGTTGTCCGATTTAAATCTGATAAACCGGACCAAACTTATTTGAGGTCAAGCTATCAGTGCATTAAAGATTGCTCTCAACTCTAGGATATTTATTGGGAGGGCAGACTTCTTCTGAGTTCAAATTCCCTGAGCTCTTAAGGAACCCCAAACTACTCCCCAGCCCGAAAGGCTGGCATCTGTATTCACAATCTCCCAAGATGGTCTCAGGAAGCATGTGCCTTGGGACAGATGGTCCTGAGAGAGCCACCAGGACAGGGAATATCTTGTCTGGATGTCTAAGACTATCCTCCGAGAGAGGTTTGAGTGGTCTCTGTTTCAATTGTCTGAGCATGCATAACTGTAGAGGTCTCCAATGGAATGGAGCAAAAGGAATAATGTCCATGGAAGCCACCATTAGACCAATTACATTGATACACAGTGCAACTGATGGATGGATAGAGGACTGAAGAGAAAGACAGTCAGCAAGAAGTTTGGATTTTCTGACCTCTCTCAAGAAAATTTTCATGCAGATAGTTTATGATCGTCCCCAAAAAACATACCCTGGTATTTGTCACCCAGGAACTCCTTTCCAGATTCACCTTCCACCCGTGAGAGCGGAGAATCAACAACAGATAATTTGTATGGGATCTTGCTAAATTAAAAGATGGCACCTGAACCAAGATATTGTCCAGGTATGGTGCAACCTCAAATCCTAGAGATCTGGGCCGAAAGGTAGGACTACAAATAGGAAGTGTTTGTCCAAAAAGGCAAACCGCAGGTATTGGTAAATATTGAAGTGTACAGAAGAAAAATATAAGATAAGCCGGAATAGAGTTTATAACGATATGACGTATATACTTCTACTGTAGACTGAGAGGGATACAAATTTAAATGCTAAAATTTATTTTAATATATACAGTAGACGAAAGGAAGATAAGCAGAAATACTGTGTATAACCAAGACAAGCTATACTTCTACTATAAAAGATAGGGATAAAACATGTAAATGCTAACAATCCCTAAAAACACACATAAATAAGTACTGTAGAAGAAAAATTAAGATAAGCAGCAAAATGCTTATAACAATTTCAGTAAAATGTGTCATCTACTGTAGGAGAGGGACAAAACATGAAAAGTTAATAATCCCTAGATGTTGTGACCGTGGCCTGATTCTTATATTTAAGGTAATCAGAGAAACCTTACAACATTAAATGTATATTTGTTTATATATCTGGTATCTTTATATACAAATTATATATATATATATATATATATAAATATAAATATATATATATATAAAATATGTGGTTCTACGATTGATTATATGGAAAGAAATACACACACACAATTGTAATATAGAATGATATATTGTATCTAAATCTCTAGTAATATTAGCAATATACCAAAAAGTGTAATTACAAGAATTATAGATAACAATGTTACACTGAGATAATACTTAGCTAAGAGTGATGGCTTCAGGTTTCAATATACCCGTGCATTCAGGTTACAGCAATACTCAGGAATACGTCTGTCCAGAGAACTTCTTGTCTGCACGACTTATAGAACAATTTCTGGTGTTGGTTCAGTCCAGTAACAAAGCGTTCTTTAGTTCCAAACACAGAGCACCAAGTCTGCATGACTTTCTGTGTCCTCTCCAACATGGAGACTCCATGTGCTCTGTTTTCTCCTTGCTTCCTCCCTCCCTCCCCCTGCACAGTTGTTTGTGTCTAAACTACACCTTCAGGTAAACAAAGCAGCTTCAACCCCCCATCTCACACATACTTCAAAGGAGTGGGGGCTCATCCCACTACACACATTTATAAGTCACTATAAGCATGGACGTTGCTTATCTGTAATATGAATCATATTTAATCATTCATAACCATTACATTAGAACATACATTTAATATGCATAGTAGCAAAAAATAAGCAGACATAATGCTTATAACAATATCGAGTATACACCTCTACTGTAGAAGGATAGGGATAAATCTAATAAATGTTAATAATCCCTAGAACATACTTTTAATATGCATAGCAGCAAAAGATAAGCAGACATAATGCTTATAACAGTATCAGTATGTACCAGTACTGTAGAAGGATAGAAACAAATCAAATAAATGTTAATAATAGCCGACAAAAAAAAAAAAAAAAAAGATAAGCAGACATAATACTTATGACAAAACCAGTCCATCATATATCCTGCAGTAGAAAGGAATATGCACGGCAGATAACAGATAAGATAAGCAGACATAATACTTATAACAATCTCCTGTATCTATTTTACTGCAGAAAAATAGGGATAAATCATGAAAATGTTAATAATCCCTAAATACATATATTTAATATGCACAGCAGACAAAAGGCTTATAACAGTATCCAAAATATACTTCTACTGTAGGAAGATAGGAATAAATCATATAAAAATGAATACCCCCAAAAACATATCTTATGTCTGCTGTGCATATTTAATGTAAGAAGACCAAATGCTTATAACAATATCTATCATATATTCTACTGTAGAAAGATAGGGGAAATCATGAAAAAATTATAATCCTTAAACCATACACTTAAAGGGACAGTATACACTCATTTTCATATAACTGCATGTAATAGACACTACTATAAAGAATAAGATGCACAGATACTGATATAAAAATCCAGTATAAAACTTTTAAAACTTTAAAAGAGTTTTATACTGGAGTTTAGCTCTGTTGAAAAGGTGGATGGAAAGCCCACTGCAAGTGGGAAATAAGACACTCCCCCTCCCCCTTCTTTTGCATATGAAAAGACCCTTTACACAAACAGGAGCAAGTTGGAGAAGGTAGCTGACGGTATTCACATAAAACTTTGGGGCTTGGTTAGGAGTCTGAAAATCAGAGCAATGTTATTTAAAAATAAGCAAAACTATAAATTTTAAAAAAAAGAAAACTTTATGGGCTATATAAATAGATCATCTACAAAACATTTATGCAAAGAAAAAATGAATGTATAATGTCCCTTTAATATGTACAGCAGACAAAAGATAATATAAATAGACATAATGCTTATAACAATATCTAAAATATACGTTAACTGTAGAAAGATAGGGAAAAACCATGAAGATGGTAATAATCCCTAAAACATACAGGATATATGAGAAGAGATAATCAGACATCATGCTGATAACGATATCTACTATATAACTATAAAAAGATAGGGATAAACCATGAAAATAATGACTCCCTAAAAACATACGGTTAATATGTACAGCATGTAATTACCCGTAAACACCACCAGATGGTGATAAATAAATGGGAATCCCTGCTATATAGAGCAAAGGACTGAGCCGTTAAAAAAAAAATTTTTAAAAAAAATGAATTGCCAAACTCATACACAGAGTATAGAGATAGCACGCTCCACAACTCACAGCTGAGCTGACGAGTTTGCGCCAAACAGACAGGGCCGTCTTTAATACTGACTGGGTCCTGGGCAAACATTTCCTTGGGCCCCCTCCCCCCCGCCCATGCAATTTGGCTCTCCACCCCAACACCCCAAAAAAACAACTAAATCATTTTTTTTTTTTTTTTTAAATGATTAGCCCAGCAGTGGATCATCCACTGTTGGACTAATCATTTTCAAAAAAATATGAAATAAATTTCAATATGTGAAACTGGACCTAAGCAGTACTAATAAGTAAATAAATATATAAATTCCTTCACTGTGGATTAATTTAAAATATTTACTAATTAATTAAATGGTGGTTTTTAATTTATTTATATATATATTTTTTTTTAAGTACATAAATATTTAATGCAATGCACGGCATTGCATAGTAAAAATGAGTGTCGGACCTAATGTCTACAGGGCCCTAGTACAAGAATGTTGGGCTCCCCTAAAAGCATCTCACCAGTTTTGCATAGTTGCCAACATTTAAAAAAAAAAATACTCCAGTAAGCGGGTTACTGGAGTATTGACGACCTACTGTTCAACTGCTCCGCCCACTCAGTTCTGCAATCAAAACACACCCATTTGTAAGTAATAGTATAATTTAGACTTATCCATAGTTTATTATACAGATTACAGCACCAAGCTCTTACACCTACCCAGTCTCTGGAACACATTCTGGGCATATGGTTATTTTTACAACACAGCATCAAAATTAAAAAGACAAATAATATTTGAACCCATTCAATAATTATATTCCATTAGGAATGAATTATAATTAAATAATACACTATATCTATTTATAATCTATCTATCTGTATATATGTATGTGTATGTATATATATATAATATATATATATATATATATATATATATATATATATATATATATATATATATATATATATATATATATATATATATGCAAACAACAAATGTTGTGCAAAAGAGATTTTCAGGGATATTTCAAAGGACAAAAAAAATCCAGGGACATACAACAAAATCCAGGGACTGTTGGCAACTATGGTTTTGGGATATTCACTACATATGTATTGTTTAGACAGCCACTGTACAGCAAAATTACCACTTTCATGAATACCAAGGAATGCCTAACATAACAAACTCCCCTAACCCATATACACACACACTCTCCAGAGTATACACACATTCATGTACACACACACACACACACACTACAGAGCATACACATACACATATACATGTACACACAACACACACACTACAGAGCACACACAAATTTATGTACACACTCCAATATATAATCCAATATTAAAAATACAATGTATGTGTGCCTCAAGATGGAAGAGAGCAGTGTATGCAGCTGCACAGATGCTCAAATCCTCACGTGCCTGCCGCTCCAGCTTTCTGCTGCATGCGCCTACAGTCAGCCCTACCCTGAACAATCCCCACCACCAGAGCAGTTACCTGGTAACAGTGGTAACCCCAGCAGAACCTTTTCTTATACAGTATGATTGGTTGGATGCCGAGTTAGGGCTTAGCATTCAGTGCTGCACAGTGCACACCTAAAACAGCACATGGCACTAGCTTGGCATGTCACATGATCCCAGCTCAGTCTGGCACAGTTTCTCACAAATAAATATAAGCAGAGAACTTTTGACTGTGACAGTATTAGGACTGTCATCAGCAGACTGGCATGAACCAAAAAAAAAACAATTTTTTTTTTTTTAATTTTTTAAGGACTCTTGAGCCCCACAACAAAGACTGGGTCCTGGGCAGCTGCCCCTTTTGCCCTGTGTTAAAAAACGGCCCTGCAAACAGACCTATGGCAGGAAGCGTTAACACCTCCTCCGTCGGTCTCGAGCTCTGAAACAAACTCCAATGCAATTAGGACAGTAACACACTAATACAGGCACATAGCAATATTAAAATGCCCAGCATGAATCAAGAAGGCAATCAGGTTATCTGTTGGTCGGACCGCAACTTAGAATAACCTACTTAAGCCCGGTACAGTAAAATTCCTTTTAACAGTACATCGATATTAAGGTTCTTTATAACTTCCCAAATTAAATGTAACTTCTGGGAGCTAAACGTACATGGTACAGCGCCCCCAACACATCCCCTAGCATGCAAAAGGATGGGATTCATAACACCAGCGCCATACCATATCCAGTGACTCTTTGAATGGACGCTAATGAGGCGGAAGAAATATAACATAGGGAACCTAGACATCTCCAGAGCTCACATATAGTTTTCTAATAAGTTGAACCCTTGGGAGCTAGACTACACGGCACAGCGCCCCAACACATCCCCTATCATTAAAAAGGATGGAATCCTTTACACCCTCGCAATAGCGATCTAGGGAAATAGGTATAGATGCTAGGACGTTTAGTCCAGGGCTAGATGCATTTAAATAACGGCTCTCTGTAAATGTGCTGATAAAATAAAAAGTAATCATTCTCCAACTCAGACTCCTAGTAATAACTGTCTGGTTGACTGTGCAAAACACAACAGAAATATCTCCCACATGGCAGGAGTTCCGGTGCCAATCCACAGACAGAAATGACTAGGGATTAACCCATGCAGAGCCCATTAAAAGCTGCCCGAACTTTAATCCCAATGTTGAAGACATTATTTTAATAATAACCCCCAAGTGCTGAGCCTTCTTACCTAGAAGGGAAAAGCACTTACCTCTGGAGTTAAGCTGCAGGGCAGGAACAGCTTCTCAGGTATGACAGACTTAGCCGACCTCTGACAGGGACTTGGAAAAAATGAATAGCAGAATAACCAACTCTGAATTTCTGTATAGGGGTTAGCATAAATGTTGGAAGAGAAGCAAGGACTACCTTACTGACTTCCAACTGCTAAAAGGCACCACAACTCTTACTAAAGATTACGTGGACACAGCATTGCCCCTATCCTTGCTTGCAGGGAAACTACCCATTAAAGGATTGAATATCTTTAGACACCATCTTCACGCATCCTCCTGATGTACAAGGCAAAGAATGACTGGGGGATTGTGGGAAGTGGGAGGATACTTAAAGCTTTGCTGGGGTGTTCTTTGTCTCCTCCTGGTGGCCAGGAGTTGAATTCCCACTAGTAATTAGAATGGATTTGTGGACTCTCCATGCCATTGGAAAGAAAATGTGATTACGCTCAACGTGATGCAAACAGTAATTAGACAGTGGAGGATAAAAGAGTTCAATAGAGAAAGTAGAAAATATGGATCATCTCAAATAATCTCATAAAATAAGGTGACCAGATTTTTAAAATGAAATCCAGGGACATTTTTTTTAAACCCGTTAGAGTAAATTATATTTTGCCCCTACAATCATCACTTGCAAAACTAACCGGCCAGGTCAAATCCTGCTTATACTACTTTTAAAAAAAAAGCTATTTCTTGATAATCTTTTTATTTGATAGAGAACTAGAATTATTTTTTTTCTAAAAAACACAAGTAAAAATGTCAAATGTATACTATAATATACCCCTACAAGCAACGCAGTACCCTTTCGGTTTTTAAGACACATGTGTTACTCAAAGCCAAAGATACACATCTTTTTTACACTCTAGTAATAATGCCTCACGATAGGCCACTAGTAAAATTAATCACCAGAAGATACCTCTACTTTGTAGTTTTTCCCCAATCAAAATCTTTGAAAGATTATCATGTACTTCTAAACATTACCATTTAACATACTAGACCTACCTAACAAGGGCTCAGACTCTCAATTCTATTGCGCCTGCACATATATAACATGCTTCCGCTATTAACTAAACACTAACAGCCAATGAGAACTTATCTTGCACCTTTGAGCCCTTGCAAAGCGGGGCTGCCAACCCCATGCAGCACCTCACAATCTTTATAGAGAGGGGTCCGAAGCTTTTAGCTTCAGTTGCGCTGTGAGCGCCAGCAGTGAAGTATCCAAGGGAAGCGGAACCGCTGCTGTAGCTCTACACAACAAATCAGTGTCTAAAACAGTTTAATCTATCAACTTCCCACGAACACATCTAATATGCACGGGGCTCCGACCGTCTTCCTGGGGACATTTCCGGGGACAGTCTCCCTAAAATCGGGACATCTGGTCACCCTATCATAAGAGTGTGCTACTGTAGAAACACCAATCTCTCTGCTAATTATATTTTAAATACCAAAACCCTCAAATTTACATAATACTCCTTATTTTTAGTTATATCTAAAAGAGAATGTTTCAAAAAGTATTCCTATGTTTTGCCAAAAATGTTCGTTTTAATATAATACATAATTAAAAGACTGTGCAAAATTTGGTAATGGAAGTAAATTGGAAAGTGTCTTAAAACTGCCGGCTCTTTCAGAATCATAAAAGTTTATTTTAACTTGAGTATCCCTTTAAGGGAAACCTGGCATTCACCGAGGGATCAGTAGCATGGTACTTGAATGAAGATATTCAGCTCTTTGAGGTCTCCAGTGATTTCATTGTATCTAAATCAGTATATTGTCCACTTATGAATGGAGAGATGTCAGCTGTAATAAGTGTGTTCCTTAGAATAACAGCAGCTATTAGTACTGACACTAATGACATTGGAGTGGAGTGCCAGTGAGGAATCTACCACTGCAAACAGAGCATCATCGCAAAACTTCAACTTTGACCAGACTTTGGTGTAGACGCTCCATCTAATGGCAGATTGTAGTATTGCATAGGTTTGTCATACTTTAAAGTTTATTCCCTCTAGCGTCTGGTAGCGGAATAGCGCACCTCTCATTTCCTGCTTCAGCAGCATAGGGTGGGACAGCGGAAGTACCTAGCAGCTGTGTCCACTGTCCAGCAGCCTTACACGGATCTTCTCACCTCTGCAGCCCCCGAACCATCATCATGCCGGTGAGTGTTCAGCCTGGCATGTTACGTTAGCCTCTCTACAGAGGAGCTCCTGTTTCAGGCTGGTGAGCTTGACGAGTATGGAGGCTTCTCACAGGGAGCTAGGCCCTGAGGAGGTTGCACGTATTGTAGAAGTATGTGTAATTAACATCGCTCGTTTTTTTGCGGGGATATAATGGCTACAGTAACATTGCAGCGACACTTCTGTCAGGTTTTGTGTTGAATACATTGTGTGTCAGTTACCATTTCATAATAAGGAACAGTAACTGTCATGGAATCATACCTGCAATAAGCTGTAATGTAAAAACAATAATGCGTAGTGAATTGTATAAGATCAATGTGTAGCACAGGAATGCTTACATTGTACATACAGCGCTAAAACATCTCGTATTAACCCCTTGAGTGCTAGGGAGTAGAATGCATTCCATTCCTCTTGACTGCCATGGGGTTATGAGACACAGGTAACACACACCCTAAAATCTTACCGCACCTTAACGAGTTAACTACTGTTTGAAATATGCTTTTAACTTCCAGTGGTTTCTGATTCATAGGTTCTACAAAAAGAGAAGTGTAATACAGGAAGTGGTTTATTGTGCAAACTAGACAACATTAGAGCTTGCGCATAGTCATTACTGTATTTTATAGCTCCTAAAATAGTAAACTTTAGGTAGTTGCTTTTCAGCATATGTAGTTATTTAAAACTGAAATTGTGGATGGTTTTATTAAATCAGTACAGTTTATCTAAGTATTTTGTCATTACAATACAATTGTTTAGAGAAGTATTAATTTATTAGAAAATCCAGTGTAAATCAATAGTTTAATTCATTTTCACTGCAGACAGCAGCATGCAAAAAAAGATGACTAAATATTCCTAGTCACACTACATTAATATGTTGGCAAATGTCTTCATGCTTTTGCAAAAAAAAATTTTTTGATCCTTTTTAGATGTATTATACATAAAAAGGCATCAAAATAAATATTGAATTTATATTGCAATAATATTTTAAATAACAAAACATTCTATACATTGTTAAAATCTTGAGTTTAATGATCCGTTAAACACCATTCTGTCTGAGTATGTTCAGTTAATATGTAATTAATATGTTTGTCTAATATTTTATAATGGAGCGCTAATAGCATTGGGATTTGCTTCTTGCTATATGTAGAGTACAACTCAGGATCTTAGACTGACCATGGTCATGCTTAGGGCTAGATTTATTAAAGCTGAGGCAGACAAGGGAGCGTATACGCGCCCCTGTACGCCTCAGCTCGCCTGTGGCGGGGCGAAATTACCTGCAGGTTTTCGCCATTGCACACGAGAGCAATTTTGCCTCGCTCGTGCAATCCCACGCACAGCTAATCATGCGCGGGCAGGAGCTGTCAATCTCCTCGGTCTGACTAGACCGAGGAGATTGAATTTCGCCACCTTAGAGGTGGCGAAGAGGTTAGGGAAAGCTTGATAAATTACGGCGAGCAAGTTCTTGTGAGAACTTGCAGCCGTAGGGCTTTAATAAATCTAGCCCTAAGTGTTCATACCATTCCTTGTATGAAACCTTTTTCTTGAACTTGTGGCTTACCTGACACAATTGTTATAAATTAAAAAAAAAAAAACAACCTCTAAAAATAAATTTGCTCAATGTACAAAACGTGGATCATTAGGAGCGGCCTATGTTCTTGAGACTGTGTGCTGATTGGTGTTTGTGTGTGTCTGGATAGATAGTAGCTATATATAGATGTAATTATCTATCTGCACAAATACATTTGAGACATCTTTATTTTGATACAGCCTATTTAGAAATATTAAAGGGATAGGAAACCCAAAATAATTTGTGATTCAGACAGAGCATACAGTTTTAAAAAGGTTTTCAATTTACTTCTATTATCAAATTTGCTTCGTTCCCATTATATTCTGTGTTGAAGAAGAGATACGTAGGTAGACAACTGGAGCACTGCATGGCAGGAAACAGTGCTTCCATATAGTGCTCTTGCAAAAACTGCTGCCAGATAATGGTCCAACTTCAAAGCATACGTTCCTGTTTTTCAACAAGGAGATACCAATAGAACAAAGAAAACGTGATAATAGAAGTAAATTCATGAAAGAAAAACAATTGGGTTTCAGATCTCGTTAAGGACAAATAAGGGCTTGGCTGTTTTAGCATTTATAAAGTTAAAGGGATGGAAATGTGCATTTCAATTTGCAATATAAGCATTTTTGCTATATACTTCATTAACAAAAATGCTTCTAGTAAAAGTTATTACTATTTTTCTGCGGCATTTGCACATATCCTGTGAGAGGGCTGTGCACCAGTATTCAGACACTACACCTGCCAGCTCTCTGAGAAGGTGCGGAGCTTGAATACTGGTGCACAAGCCCTCACAGGATATGTGCGTATGCTTTAAATGCTTGTTTAAAATTTAAGTGCACCTATGCACATTTCATTTTTGACACTTCTATCCATTTAAAGGGACAGTCTAGTATAAATTAAACTTTCATTCAGATAGGACTTTTAATTTTAATCAGCTTTCCAATTTACTTTTATCATCAAATTTTGCTTTTTTCTCTTGGTATTCTTAGTTTAAACTAAACATAGGTAGGCTCATATGCTAATTTCTAAGCCTTTGAGGGCTGCCTCTTATCACATGCTTTTTAAATTGCTTTTCACAACAAGAGACTTGATAGTTCATGTGGGCCATATAGATAACACTGTATTCAGGCACAGGGGGTTATTTAAGATTTAGCACAACACAATGCTAAATGCAAGACAATGCATAATAAACAGTCACAGTCATGTGATCAGGGGGCTGGAAGAAGGTTCCTAGATACAAGGTAATCACAGAGGTAGAACGTATATTAATATAACAGTGTTGATTATGCAAAACTGGGGATTATCTATCTTTTAAAACAATAACAATTCTATGGTAGGCCGTCCCTTTTAAAAGCTACTCTCTATTACAGGCTTATCATTCAACATTAATGGAACCTGACACCAAGCTAACTGGAAACATGGCTTTGCTACCAATCAGAAGTCAATTCAAAGGACCAGCCCCCAGAGAAAGTAAGTGCACACTCTTATATTCAGGTATTTTAATCACATTCTTGCAGTTTGCAGGCCTCAGCTTGCAAGAAACTTGATATATGCTTGCCAACTTTCTTGCTATGTAAGGTATACAAAAGATATAGATAACAGAAACAGTTTATCACATAAACAAGTGAAGTGTAAAGTCTATCCTGAAGCTTTAAAATAATGCCACCTTAAATGAGGCAAATAAAAATCTTTTATTTCAAATTACCCTGGTTGTGGCACAATTATGACACTGTGTAAAGTATATGGTTAGTAAAAAGTCCTGTTCTGTATTGTTCAGATTCCACCTATTAAACCTTTTTTTTTTTTTTTTTTTTTTTTTTTAACAACTTTATCATGATGTATATAGTGGGTATATTTCACACCATTATATGTGTATTATAATTTGCAGAAAAGAAAACTATATTCCTTTTTTTTTTTTTTTTTTTTTTTTTTTTTTTTTAAATTTTTATTATACAAAAAAGACAAATACAAACAACACACACATAACACACAATTCTCCATGCATGGAGATTACAGCATAAAAGAAACAATATATAGAAAGGGACAAAAGCCAGGTAGCCATGACCCTTTCCTGGACAACTCAAAGAAAAAAAAAAAAAAAGGGTAGTAGTAATGAAGAATATTCCCTCTCTTCTCTCGCCCCCCAGTATCCCCCCACCCCTAATCTAATTTAATGTTAATGATTTGTTCTATATATTGTACGAAGTCGTTTCCCTGAAAGCCCATGAAAACTCTCCACCTTCTACAGAATTTCTCTCCTGAGGGCCTCTCCAATTTTGATTCATATGCTGCTTTGATTGATGAGTCTAATAGTGCTTTCCTCACTTCTGGGATAGTGGGTGTCTTACAAGAAATCCAATATTTAAAGAGAAGTGTTCTAATAATTGTTAATGCTATTATTATAAAATCAACATCTTTATCCCAAGCGGTGTGCGATCTTAAAAAAAGGATAGAGTCTCGTGTTAGCTGGATCTTTTTTTTTTTACTATATTAGAGAGAAAATATTCTACCTTCATCCAAAATTGATTTACCTTAGGGCATCCCCAGACTAGATGAATCAAGTCAGGGTCATGAAAGTGGCATTTAGAGCAGATATTAAACACAGTTTTGTTCCACTTGGCCACTCTCCGAGGAATTAAATAATCTCTGTGTATCACCCTAAATTGAATTTCCCTATAATAAGACGAAGAAAACAGCCTCTGTGCAGTTTTTACACTCTTTAAGAGTAATGTTTCAAGATCAGGAGAGTCAACCAGTGTTAACCACTGGGAAGTCAAATCTGCTAGAACCGATGTTTCTTCCAGGGATACCAAAAATTTATAGATAAAGGATAATAATCCCTTCCTAACCTTTTACCAGATCAACCAGCGGATGTTGTTCCCACAACTGGGGATCCAAATTCACTAGTTTAAGGATATAGCCTTTTACTTGAATAAAATAGAATATATGTTTTTTCTGAACTTCCGGAAAAATCTCTTGAAATCTATCAAATGTGAAAACTTTATTTGACTCAGAGTCATAGAAGTCTTTCACTATAAGTGGTCTCCCTGGTGACCATTTTTCAAAAATGTCCACCATATTGCCTAAAGGAAAGTGTGTATTGCCAGTTATCGGCAACCATTTTGAGATGTTCTGCCTCATTCCAATCGATTTAGTTAACCTTCTCCAGACTATTATTATATCTCTATACAAAGGGTGTTCCATTAATCTCTTTCCTAGTTCTTTATTTGAAGCAAATAGGATATAATTTAAGGAGAGCGGGGTACAAACTTGATTCTCGAGAATCTCATCCGAGTATACAAAGGATCTTGTTAGCCAATCTATAGGGAATCTTAAGATCGCAGCCTGATTATATCTCTCTAGATCGGGTAAAGCGAGCCCGCCTTTAAAATAGGGTTGATATAACTTGGCTAGTTTCAATCTTGGCTTTCTCCCGCTCCAAAGAAATGCTCTCAGAGCTTGATTAAAGAGACGTAGATCAGTCTTATTAATTAAGAGAGGAAACATCCTCAAAGTATACAGAATCTTAGGGACAATAAACATCTTATAGAGAGCTATCTTACCTGTAAGTGAAACCGGGAGTGAGGCCCATGATTTTAATTTTTCTCTGCTATCCCTCAGTATTGATACAAAATTATCTTTATACCAATCTGCTGTATTAGCAGAGATCTTCAAACCCAGATATTCCAGCGAGTTCGTTTCTATAAACTGAAAGGGTTGTGCTTCCCCTGAATCGTGCTTCAGCCACAAGATTTTGGACTTCAAAAGGTTTGTTTTATACCCTGAGGCTCTACCATATTGTTCAAGCAGATTAATAATAGCACTAATCTGTTTTCTTGGCTCAGCAACAAATAGCAGAAGGTCATCTGCGAATAGAGCAGTTTTAAATTTTACCTGGTCTATATTTATTCCGATCAACATATTCCTTAATTTGATAGCCAGAGGTTCTATTATAAGATCAAACAATAACGGAGACATCGGGCATCCCTGACGGGTGCCTCTAGTTAGCATAAATGAGTTAGACATAGAGTTGTTAATCAACAAAGAGGCCTTAATATCTGAATATACTTTAACAATAAAATCCCTAAAGAGGCCCCTAAATCCAAATCTCTCTAGGACCTGGATCAAGAAGAGCCATTCCACCCTGTCGAAGGCCTTCTCTGCATCCAAGGATAGCAGAAAGGCCTCTGGCAGGGCAGTACAGTCTCCCCCAAACCGGTTGATAACCTGAAGAATTTTCCTTACATTAAATTCAGACGCTCTCCCCATAACGAAGCCTGCCTGGTCCTGATGCACTATCGCTGGTAACAAAGATTTCAGTCTTTCCGCCAGAAGTTTCATCAGTATCTTGTAATCAAGGCCGAGAAGTGAAATGGGCCTATATGAAGTCATATCCGAAGGATCTTTATTGATCTTTGGAATTAAGATTATATTGGCCCTCTTAAAGTTCTCCGAAATTTGTTTGTCTGTTCCATAATATGTATTATATAGATCGGTCAGTACCGGGCCTATCTCTGTTCGCAGGATTTGGTAAAATTCGACCGGTAAACAGTCTGGGCCAGGAGCTTTTCCTCTAGCCATTGAATTGATGGTTTTTTGTATTTCCCTCTCTGTTATTGGTCGATTCAGACCCTCACTATCCTCTTCTGTAATTTTTGGGAAATTGATATCTTCCAAAACATTTTTAATGTCTTCTGAGTCAGGACATTGTGAAGTATATAAGTTAATGTAAAACCTCTGAAATAATTGCAGTATTCGGCCTTGATCTGTATATACTTGATCCTTCTCTCTAATTGCTGCTATTGATTTCCTCCTAGACTGTCTTTTAAACAGAGAGGCCATATATTTGCCAACTTTATTTCCATATTTAGCAAATCTAGCACTACTCTTATATGAGAGTATCTGTGCCTCTCCCAGAAGGAACGTCTCTCTTTCTTTCTTTGCCTGGAAGTATTTATCTGTATTCAATTTACAGGGTCTTTCCCTAAACAAGATATATGCCTCCCTCACTTTATCTGAGAGGTCTAAATCTTTCCTCATGTTCTCTTTCTTTACCTTTGCCACATAGTTAGAGATTTCCGCTTTTAGATAGTCTTTAGCAGCTTCCCAGAAAAGCTGGACATCCCCTCTGCAGTGGCTATTAAACGAGCTATAGTCTTCCCAGGCTTTAATTAAAAAGTCTTTAAAGCTGGTGGAATCTCGCAGATAAGCTGGAAAGAAGAAAGAATTGAATGAGAACTTCTTTTTTCCCGCGATAGATAAAGTAACCGGAGCATGGTCTGATAGACTAAAATCTCCAATGCTACATTTCTCAACTTTAGAGATTAATGCATCTGAGATCAAAAAAAGATCTAACCTTGATAACGTATTGTGAGTTTTAGAACAACACGTGTATTCAAGACTATTTGGATTCAATAGTCTCCATATATCAACTAATTTTAGTGAGTTATGGAGTAGATTAAATATTTTCTTCTCGAAGTTCAATTGAGCAGATTTGAATTTAATCTCCCCACTTCGAGCCCCCACTTTCCTTCTATCCAAGTATGAGTTTGGTGTGACATTAAAGTCCCCTACCAGTATAATCTTAGCTTTAGGGAATCATTAAAATGTTATCTTGCACTGTGAAACAGTTTATTTGATTTGCCACCTGTATGGCATTTCCAACAATTTAGGGCATGTTGGTAAAAAATACTAGTTATCAACAATCTCATAATATCTAAAACATCCCCAGATGATTTACTCATCCTCTAGTCAAAAGTTTAAAGGGACAGTTTACCCAATATAAAAATCATTTTTAAATGCTTTAGATTAATTACATAGGCTATTGCCGGTCCAACAACATAGTTCCTTTTACAAGTTTAATTTTTTGTTGTTGAAAATTCAGTTTTTATATTTCATTACCAATACCCAGTACTGTTTTTTCTGGCAATTCTGCTCGCACTTCCAGCAGCGCAGTATGCATGCATCGGCCCCCACAATGATGTCACTGCTAGTGTGCATACGGACCAGCACTCAATAAATGCGCGTCTGTTTTCAGCAGGGATCAGATTACTGTGCTGCTGCCTGGTGTGCATAATTATTGCGTGGCCGGACTGTTTTCCGACGGACGCTTGTCCGATGGACATTTGTCCGACGGATAATATTCCGAAAGACATTTATCCGGCTGCTGGTTGGGAATGAAGCTTAAAAATCACGGTTTTAGCTAAAACATTTTTAATAGTGTACTGACAAAAGACAATTAAATCAACTTATATATAACATAAATATATATAATCTTCTTTGATATATATATATACTTATAATTATATTATGTGTTAAAAGTACATCGTGAGGGTAGGGACCCATGGATAGGTTCCCAGAGGCAGTTGCGGCGCCCGAGTCACTGATTGTAACAGAAAATTTTGGATCGTATCTGCCCTAGGCCGAATGTATCTTGATTTATTTAAGTAAATCTTATATATTATGTGCTATTGACTTTAAAAAGTCTAATCTTGAGTATTCACTGTATTTTTCTAATATTTTCATTATCCTGTTGTTTATGATTTCATATTTTTTGTTTTTGTTTTCTCAGTTCAACTCCAGAATCAATTTTTTCAATTGTTAACTCCCATTCTGCTTGTTCCTTTCTTATTTTTGAAACTAGTCTGCAAATGCTTGGGTGGGTTATAGACATACGTTGGTCAAATGCTCTGTGCCATCCTTCTAGAGAGTTGTTTGTTCTAGGTAACCTAGTTTTGTTCTTTCAAAAGTGTTCCACATCGTAATATCGAAAGTAGGTTTTCTTCTTGTACCTTGTTGTAGTTCGCCAATCCAGGTTTCTTTCATGTAATTAGCAAGAGTCCATGAGCTAGTGACGTATGGGATATACATTCCTACCAGGAGGGGCAAAGTTTCCCAAACCTCAAAATGCCTATAAATACACCCCTCACCACACCCACAATTCAGTTTTACAAACTTTGCCTCCTATGGAGGTGGTGAAGTAAGCTTGTGCTAGATTCTACGTTGATATGCGCTCCGCAGCAAGTTGGAGCCCGGTTTTCCTCTCAGCGTGCAGTGAATGTCAGAGGGATGTGAGGAGAGTATTGCCTATTTTGAATGCAGTGATCTCCTTCTACGGGGTCTATTTCATAGGTTCTCTGTTATCGGTCGTAGAGATTCATCTCTTACCTCCCTTTTCAGATCGACGATATACTCTTATTTATATACCATTGCCTCTGCTGATTTTCGTTTCAGTACTGGTTTGGCTTTCTACAAACATGTAGATGAGTGTCCTGGGGTAAGTAAATCTTATTTTCTGTGACACTCTAAGCTATGGTTGGGCACTTTATTTATAAAGTTCTAAATATATGTATTCAAACATTTATTTGCCTTGACTCAGGATGTTCAACATTCCTTATTTTCAGACAGTCAGTTTCATATTTGGGATAATGCATTTGAATCAATCATTTTTTCTTACCTTAAAAAATTTGACTCTTTTTCCCTGTGGGCTGTTAGGCTCGCGGGGGCTGAAAATGCTTCATTTTATTGCGTCATTCTTGGCGCGGACTTTTTTGGCGCAAAAAATCTTTTCTGTTTCCGGCGTCATACGTGTCGCCGGAAGTTGCGTCATTTTTTTGACATCCTTTTGCGCCAAAAATGTCGGCGTTCCGGATGTGACGTCATTTTTGGCGCCAAAAAGCATTTAGGCGCCAAATAATGTGGGCGTCTTATTTGGCGCTAAAAAAATATGGGCGTCGCTTTTGTCTCCACATTTTTTCAGTCTCATTTTTTCTTTGCTTCTGGTTACTAGAAGCTTGTTTATTGGCATTTTTTCCCATTCCTGAAACTGTCATTTAAGGAATTTGATCAATTTTGCTTTATATGTTGTTTTTTCTCTTACATATTGCAAGATGTCTCACGTTGCATCTGAGTCAGAAGATACTTCAGGAAAATCGCTGTCTAGTGCTGGAACTGCCAAAGCTAAGTATATCTGCTGTAAACTTTTGGTAGCTATTCCTCCGGCTGTTGTTTGTACTAATTGTCATGACAAACTTGTTAATGCAGATAATATTTCCTTTAGTAATGTACCATTGCCTGTTGCAGTTCCTTCAACATCCAAGGTGCAGAATGTTCCTGATAACATAAGAGATTTTGTTTCTGAATCCATCAAGAAGGCTATGTCTGTTATTCCTCCTTCTAGTAAACATAAAAAATCTTTTAAAACTTCTCTTTATACAGATGAATTTTTAAATGAACATCATCATTCTGATGACTCTTCTGGTTCAGAGGATTCTGTCTCAGAGATTGATGCTGATAAATCTTCATATTTATTTAAAATGGAATTTATTCGTTCTTTACTTAAAGAAGTACTAATTGCTTTAGAAATAGAGGATTCTGGTCCTCTTGATACTAATTCTAAACGTTTAGATAAGGTATTTACTTCAGAAATAGCATTAGGAACAGGAAAAACTTCTGGAATAACCACAGGAGATTTAATTTCCAGAGAATGGGATAAATTGGGTAATTCATTTACTCCTTCTAAACGTTTTAAGCAATTATATCCTGTGCAGTCTGACAGATTAGAATTTTGGGACAAAATCCCTAAAGTTGATGGGGCTATTTCTACCCTTGCTAAACGTACTACTATTCCTACGTCAGATGGTACTTCGTTTAAGGATCCTTTAGATAGGAAAATTGAATCCTTTCTAAGAAAAGCTTATCTGTGTTCAGGTAATCTTCTTAGACCTGCTATATCATTGGCTGATGTTGCTGCAGCTTCAACTTTTTGGTTGGAGACTTTAGCGCAACAAGTAACAGATCATGATTCTCATAATATTATTATTCTTCTTCAGCATGCTAATAATTTTATCTGTGATGCCATTTTTGATATTATCAGAGTTGATGTCAGGTTTATGTCTCTAGCTATTTTAGCTAGAAGAGCTTTATGGCTTAAAACTTGGAATGCTGATATGGCTTCTAAATCAACTCTACTTTCCATTTCTTTCCAGGGTAACAAATTATTTGGTTCTCAGTTGGATTCTATTATCTCAACTGTTACTGGTGGGAAAGGAACTTTTTTACCACAGGATAAAAAATCTAAGGGTAAAAACAGGGCTAATAATCGTTTTCGTTCCTTTCGTTTCAACAAAGAACAAAAGCCTGATCCTTCATCCTCAGGAGCAGTTTCAGTTTGGAAACCATCTCCAGTCTGGAATAAATCCAAGCCTTCTAGAAAGGCAAAGCCTGCTTCTAAGTCCACATGAAGGTGCGGCCCTCATTCCAGCTCAGCTGGTAGGGGGCAGGTTACGTTTTTTCAAAGAAATTTAGATCAAATCTGTTCACAATCTTTGGATTCAGAACATTGTTTCAGAAGGGTACAGAATTGGTTTCAAGATGAGACCTCCTGCAAAGAGATTTTTTCTTTCCCGTGTCCCAGTAAATCCAATGAAAGCTCAAGCATTTCTGAATTGTGTTTCAGATCTAGAGTTGGCTGGAGTAATTATGCCAGTTCCAGTTCTGGAACAGGGGATGGGGTTTTATTCAAATCTCTTCATTGTACCAAAGAAGGAGAATTCCTTCAGACCAGTTCTGGATCTAAAAATATTGAATCGTTATGTAAGGATACCAACGTTCAAAATGGTAACTGTAAGGACTATCTTGCCTTTTGTTCAGCAAGGGCATTATATGTCCACAATAGATTTACAGGATGCATATCTGCATATTCCGATTCATCCAGATCATTATCAGTTCCTGAGATTCTCTTTTCTGGACAAGCATTACCAGTTTGTGGCTCTGCCGTTTGGCCTAGCTACAGCTCCAAGAATTTTTACAAAGGTTCTCGGTGCCCTTCTGTCTGTAATCAGAGAACAGGGTATTGTGGTATTTCCTTATTTGGACGATATCTTGGTACTTGCTCAGTCTTTACATTTAGCAGAATCTCATACGAATCGACTTGTGTTGTTTCTTCAAGATCATGGTTGGAGGATCAATTCACCAAAAAGTTCATTGATTCCTCAGACAAGGGTAACCTTTCTGGGTTTCCAGATAGATTCAGTGTCCATGACTCTGTCTTTAACAGACAAGAGACGTCTAAAATTGATTTCAGCTTGTCGAAACCTTCAGTCACAATCATTCCCTTCGGTAGCCTTATGCATGGAAATTCTAGGTCTTATGACTGCTGCATCGGACGCGATCCCCTTTGCTCGTTTTCACATGCGACCTCTTCAGCTCTGTATGCTGAATCAATGGTGCAAGGATTACACAAAGATATCTCAATTAATATCTTTAAAGCCGATTGTACGACACTCTCTAACGTGGTGGACAGATCACCATCGTTTAATTCAGGGGGCTTCTTTTGTGCTTCCGACCTGGACTGTAATTTCAACAGATGCAAGTCTCACAGGTTGGGGAGCTGTGTGGGGATCTCTGACGGCACAAGGAGTTTGGGAATCTCAGGAGGTGAGATTACTGATCAATATTTTGGAACTCCGTGCAATTTTCAGAGCTCTTCAGTTTTGGCCTCTTCTGAAGAGAGAATCGTTCATTTGCTTTCAGACAGACAATGTCACAACTGTGGCATACATCAATCATCAAGGAGGGACTCACAGTCCTCTGGCTATGAAAGAAGTATCTCGAATTCTGGTTTGGGCGGAATCCAGCTCCTGTCTAATCTCTGCGGTTCATATCCCAGGTATAGACAATTGGGAAGCGGATTATCTCAGTCGCCAAACGTTGCATCCGGGCGAATGGTCTCTTCACCCAGAGGTATTTCTTCAGATTGTTCAAATGTGGGAGCTTCCAGAAATAGATCTGATGGCGTCTCATCTAAACAAGAAACTTCCCAGGTATCTGTCCAGATCCCGGGATCCTCAGGCGGAAGCAGTGGATGCATTATCACTTCCTTGGAAGTATCATCCTGCTTATATCTTTCCGCCTCTAGTTCTTCTTCCAAGAGTAATCTCCAAGATTCTGAAGGAATGCTCGTTTGTTCTGCTGGTAGCTCCGGCATGGCCTCACAGGTTTTGGTATGCGGATCTTGTCCGGATGGCCTCTTGCCATCCGTGGACTCTTCCGCTACAACCAGACCTTCTGTCGCAAGGTCCTTTTTTCCATCAGGATCTCAAATCCTTAAATTTAAAGGTATGGAGATTGAACGCTTGATTCTTGGTCAAAGAGGTTTCTCTGACTCTGTGATTAATACTATGTTACAGGCTCGTAAAGAGTCTGGAGGACTTATATTTCTTGGTGTCTTTCTCATCATTTTTCTTGGCATTCTTTTAGAATCCCGAGAATTTTACAGTTTCTTCAGGATGGTTTAGATAAAGGTTTATCCGCAAGTTCTTTTGAAAGGACAAATCTCTGCTCTTTCTGTTCTTTTTCACAGAAAGATTGCTAATCTTCCTGATATTCATTGTTTTGTACAAGCTTTGGTTCGTATAAAACCTGTCATTAAGTCAATTTCTCCACCTTGGAGTTTGAATTTGGTTCTGGGGGCTCTTCAAGCTCCTCCGTTTGAACCTATGCATTCATTGGACATTAAATTACTTTCTTGGAAAGTTTTGTTCCTTTTGGCAATCTCTTCTGCCAGAAGAGTTTCTGAATTATCTGCTCTTTCTTGTGAGTCTCCTTTTCTGATTTTTCATCAGGATAAGGCGGTGTTGCGAACTTCTTTTGAATTTTTACCTAAAGTTGTGAATTCCAACAACATTAGTAGAGAAATTGTGGTTCCTTCATTATGTCCTAATCCTAAGAATTCTAAGGAGAAATCGTTGTATTCTTTGGATGTTGTTAGAGCTTTGAAATATTATGTTGAAGCTACTAAGTCTTTCCGAAAGACTTCTAGTTTATTTGTTCTCTTTTCCGGTTCTAGAAAAGGCCAGAAAGCTTCTGCCATTTCTTTGGCATCTTGGTTGAAATCTTTAATTCATCTTGCCTATGTTGAGTCGGGTAAAACTCCGCCTCAAAGGATTACAGCTCATTCTACTAGGTCAGTTTCTACTTCCTGGGCGTTTAGGAATGAAGCTTCGATTGATCAGATTTGCAAAGCAGCAACTTGGTCCTCTTTGCATACTTTTACTAAATTCTACCATTTTGATGTATTTTCTTCTTCTGAAGCAGTTTTTGGTAGAAAAGTACTTCAGGCAGCGGTTTCAGTTTGAATCTTCTGCTTATGTTTTTCTTTAAACTTTATTTTGGGTGTGGATTATTTTCAGCAGGAATTGGCTGTCTTTATTTTATCCCTCCCTCTCTAGTGACTCTTGCGTGGAAAGATCCACATCTTGGGTAATCATTATCCCATACGTCACTAGCTCATGGACTCTTGCTAATTACATGAAAGAAAACATAATTTATGTAAGAACTTACCTGATAAATTCATTTCTTTCATATTAGCAAGAGTCCATGAGGCCCGCCCTTTTTTTGTGGTGGTTATGATTTTTGTATAAAGCACAATTATTCCAATTCCTTATTTTATATGCTTTCGCACTTTTTTATCACCCCACTTCTTGGCTATTCGTTAAACTGAATTGTGGGTGTGGTGAGGGGTGTATTTATAGGCATTTTGAGGTTTGGGAAACTTTGCCCCTCCTGGTAGGAATGTATATCCCATACGTCACTAGCTCATGGACTCTTGCTAATATGAAAGAAATGAATTTATCAGGTAAGTTCTTACATAAATTATGTTTTTTTCAAAATAATTTAAAAATACTGATAAAATGTTAGTTTTGTTTTTCTATTGATTTTACAAAGTCATTAAATGTTTCAACTACATCTTCCACTGGCACAAATGCTAATGCTTCTAAGCATTTTATGATCAGAGCATTTTTTTCATTATTATACCATATTTTTAAGCCCAAAGATTGTATTTTTCTCCACAGGCATTGGGAAAAATGGAAAAAGCATCCATAAATTTATTGTATTTTGTAAAAAATTTGTCATGCAATTTATTGCTGCTCTTTCAAAATCTACAGTAATTGATATAGGATTGATATCTGGTTTTTTTTCTTTTATAATACTAAAAATTAAATTATAAGTTTCCTGATTTTTATTTTTTGATATGCAGTATACTAATGGTATGGTATGGTTATCTTCTATTAAAACATGTATTGTATACAACTGAAAACCTAAAGGAGCTGAGTCAAATGTTCCGTCACAGAGCCAGTGTTGTTTTTTTTTAAAGAAGATATACATTTTTTTTTTAGTAGACAGAATGATTAAATTTTCACTTTCGTACATGATGAAATCTTCTCCTCTGGTTATTTTTCTTAAATCATCATTTAAAATGTTTCCATTTGGTGTTGTTCGCTGTCGACGTACCATTCTGGCAAGAGTTTATTTTTTAGGTAGAGCTCCTGCTGCTTCAAGGGGGAAATTAGATATGCAATTTTGTATTATGCTTGATGTTACTTCTTCTGAATTTTTAGCAACTTCTTTTATTTTTTTCAATTGTTTTCATAGATAAAATTCTTGCTGCATTAGGTGGATGTGAATGATTTGATGCATCTTTTTCAATTATATCATTAATGGTTTTTAGCCTTCCTCCACAAAAACCTTTTTTTTTCACATCTCCAATATGTTACATTTTCTTTTTTTTTTTGTCTACAATGTATGCATAACCTTCATATAACATTTTTCTTCCTCCTTTACACGTCTTTATGAACTCCATTTTTTTAATTTGATATGTTTTTTTTAAATTTATTTATTTAAGTGTTTGTGTTGTTTTTTTTTTTTACCTCAGTAGCCACAATATATATTTAAATTCTCCGCTTTTTAACTGATGACAATTACGTGATTGTGCTGTTCGGCGTGCAGTCGGAAGCAGTGTATCTCGGACATATGTCTGACGGACGAATGTGCTTCGGCATTTTGTCCGTCGGAATTTTGTCCGAGCACCAATTATTGTACCTTCTCCTTAAATTTCTGAGTACATATATGCATTTAGCAGTTTTATTAGTCCCTTGATAATATACATATTGGTTCATGAATAAAATGCCTACTACACCTAGTGGTGTGCCCATGTCTTGCATGCGCAAAACACAAAGTCTGGAGAATGACTTTGCAGAACATGCTGCTGAGCAATAGTGGAATTCTGCGATATAGGCTTTTACACTGTGTGTAAGCAGATTGATTGATTTCAGTCAGTCCAGCAGTTAAAACCAACACTGAGAAAAACGGGCACTATACCTAATCATTGCAAGCGCACTGATGGAGGATAGGGTGCACAATCTATTAAACAGATTGTGCATGCACCTTGCTTTTTTTTATAGTTTATATATAATTGAATAAGGCAAAATGATTGACCATGGGGCAGGCTAAGGTAACATTTTAGCACAGCCCTTTTATCAGGGCGGTCCGGGGTCATCGGGCAGTGCGGCAAGGGAAAAGGGGGGGGGGGGGATCCTTATAAAAATTATTATTACTCATCTAGTTTTTTTGTTAAAACTGCATTATAGCTGCTTATGAACCCCAACACCACAGAGAAAGGGAAAAAAAAAAAGCCTATGAGAGTTAGAAAAAACTGAGGAAAATGTTGTGCCAACTAGACTTTTTATACTTTTTAATTGAAATAAATTTTTATTCATTTTCCATTGGACATAATACAGAACAAAACGTGATTAGAGATGGACAAAGTCATACAATCATAACCCGGGTACATGTCATAAAAGTCTCTTTTTGTATTTCCCATAGTCCAATGTATAAAGATTCTGCCCCATCTCATCCCTGCAAGTCCAATAACATAACTTCAAACATTGTATTCAAAACATTAATAACTCCCACAAAATCCCTCCCCTCCTCCCCCCCAGGTGTTTCCAAGGCTCATAGCTAAATCCTGGCAAAATCAATACTCTTATATCAACAGCTAGCTAAATACATTGTCTTTGCATAAGTATTTAGGTGTGGGTGTCAGGTGTCCGGGGTTCTCTATTATTTCCCTCTCCCATCCTCCTCAGCTTCTATCCTCTCACATCTGATCCTGTCAGCAAATCTATAAGAAGTTATCCTTTCTCAAGATCCAGTAAAACCATATTTTTTGAAACTGCTCATTAGATCCCTGAGACCATGCTGCTAGTTCTGACATTGTGTAGGTGTCTTTAATTTTATCTACTACCTCCCCCCAACTAGGCGCTCCCACCTTCCAATGTCTGGCTATGCATATCCGTAAGCATGTACAGAGAGTCTTAATGAAAGTATTAATCGCTGAGTTAAACGATTTCTTTCTTTCGTTTAGTAGTGCCTGAGTTATCGTCAGTGAAATGTTTTCGTCTAGAATGTTGCTGAGTAACTCCGAGAGCCGCACCCACAGTGGTTGTACTTTCGGACAGTCCCACCACATATGCTTATATGTCACTCTCTCCTTACAACCTCTGTAACAGGTCCCTGTCCTATCTGAAGTCATGTGTGCTGTCCGCTCAGGAGTAAGATACCATCTGAAAGCTACTTTCAAGCAGTTTTCTCTCATATCTGCACTTAGCATTCCCCTACCCACCTCAGATAGGATATCATCCCATTTTCCCTTCTCCCTAGTCTCCCCTATATCTGTCTCCCATCTTCCCATCAGGGAAGACTTAGAGGCAGTTCCCATCTCCTGAAGCAATATATATAATTGTGATATCAGATGCTTTCCTCTAGAGGGGTTTTTGCAAAACTTTTCCAACATGGTCGGGGACCGGCTAGTGTTGTTAGGTAGGTATTTAGTGATAACCGACGAGATCTGTAAGTAGAGGAACCAGTGTACCACATATGGTTGGACCTTATCTTTGATCTGATTAAATGTATTGTATTTCCATCTAGAAAGTCCGCCACCTTATACAATCCCTTATTTTCCCATTTCCCCACAGATTTCCTCAGTTCCCGGGGCATTAAGAATTTCATTGGCATCAATAAGGTTTGAGTAGAGTACAGTCTCAGTGTTTTAGTAAACTTGTCCCACAAGTGTATTGTCTCACATGTTACAGGGGATCTATACGTCAGCGTTTTTGCTTTCAAATTGGGATCCCACAAAATATCTGCCTGGTTTTCACATCCAGCTATATCAGCCTCTATTCGTGGCCAAATGACTTCCTTCAGATTTTTCTCTAAAATGGTAGTTTGTGCTAACCTAGAGGCATAGTAGTAGTCTACTAGATTCGGGACTCCTACCCCCCCGACCTGTCTATGCTGCTTTAACACTTGTGCTGCTATTCTTGCTTTCCCATCTCCTCTTAAAAAGCAGAGTAGATCTACTTGTAAGGCCTGCAGGTCTGTCAAGGGTACCGCAATCGGTACCGCTCTAAAGAGGTACATGATTCTAGGTAGCACATTCATTTTTAAAGCCGACAGTCTCCCGTACCACGAGAACCTGCCCTTTTTCCAATTACTGAGGTCTTTCCTAATAGCTTTATAGAGAGGGACATAGTTTAATTGGTATAAATCTGAGAAATTCCTGTTCAATTTCACCCCTAGATAAGTAATATGAACCTTTGCCCATGAGATGTTAAAATTCAATTCCATCTTTTTTTGGTATGAGGGGGAAGGGTGATCGGAAGGGCCTCGCATTTGTCTATGTTAACCTTATATCCTGAAATCTCTGAAAATTTCCCCAGAATGTCATATAGGTTAGGTAAAGAGATAAGGGGCTTGGTCAGCGTCAACAAGACATCGTCGGCGAACAACGTCATCTTATAGTCTCCCCCCGCCAATTGTACACCCGATATCTCTCTTGATTGTCTAATGACCGCTGCCAACGGTTCGATGCAAATGGCAAATAAGAGCGGCGATAGTGGGCACCCCTGACGAGTCCCATTCAAGATATCTATGGACCTCGATGTATAACCTGCGGCACCCACCACCGCCGTTGGATTTGAATATATAGCTGTTAAGGCTTTTATAAAGGCCCCCCGATATCCCATTTTATCTAGCACTTTAAATATATAGTTCCAGTCCACCCTATCAAACGCCTTTTCCGCGTCGAGTGATAGTAGTAATGCTGGCGTCTCGGTTTTCGCTAAGTAGTCTATTAGGGTCACTATTCTCCGCACATTATCTGGGGCTTCCCGCTCTTTGATAAATCCCACCTGGTCCTGATGCACCAGGGAGGGAAGAATCAATTTCAATCTATTCGCCATAATTTTTGTAAAAATTTTAAGATCTGTATTTATCAGCGAAATAGGCCTATAATTTTGGCAAAGTTTCGAATTCTTTCCCACCTTAGGTATTACCACAATCTTAGCTTGTAGCATTTCTTTAGGGAGCTCCCCCCCACTGCCAGGATTTCATTGCAGAATGTAAGTAGGTGGCCTACCAAATCCTTCCCGAACAATTTGTAGTATTCCCCTGTTAGACCATCGGGGCCCGCTGCTTTCCCTGTCTTCAAGTCTTTGATAACCGTCAGTATTTCTATAGCCGTAATTTTCGCGTTAAGTTGTATAAGGTCAGAGTCCTGGATTACCTGTAAGTCAGCCTGTCTTAAAAAATTGTCAATTTGTATCGTAAGGTCCCCCGAAGCCACCTTTTTCCCATCATACAAATCCTCATAAAATTGGGCAAAAGTTTGGTTTCTGAATTGAAGGTATAGCAAAAAATTTAGTTCTCTCCCTTAATTTAAACGCCAAATATTTGTCAGGCTTATTCGCATATACATAATAGTGCGCCCTCAATTTCAAAGCCACTCGGATAGAGAATTCATTTAGGATTTTAGATAATTCCTGTCTTTTGGACTGGAGGGTCTTATATATCTTAGTTGATAAGGTATGTCTATGCTCTCTCTCAAGTGTCTCAACCTCCCCCTGGAGGGCATTAACTAATTGTGATGACTTTTTCAACAACATCGACTTCTCTTTAATGAGTAGGCCTCTCATAAAGGGCTTGTGTGCCGCCCATGTCATTAGAGGGTTGCTTGTGGACCCCTCGTTTATCTGCCAGTATTCCCTCAGTGCTTTGGTTACTCTCTCATGTATCTCTGGATTCCTAAGGAGTGTTGCATTATATGTCCACGACCTTTGTCGTGTGAAGTTTATTATACCCGATAGCTCCAGAGTCACTAAGGAGTGGTCTGACCAAACGCACGGCTGTGTGCTTGATGCAATCAAGTTAGGAGTCATGATTTGACTCACGTGTATATATAGTCTGTTGAGTACGATTGGTGTGCCGGCAAGTAGTATGTATAGTCGTGTTTGGAATTACCTACTGCCGTCCAAGAGTCTATAAGGTTATGTGCTCCTAGTGATTCTCTAATGGACTTAATAATGGCATTGTGCCTGTGTTGTTTACTCGTCATCCCTTTGGGTCCCCCCCCTGAGAAAGAGGACATAGATACATTAAAATCCCCTGCTAAAATAACTCTATCTTGTGACCACTGGGTAAGATGATGTGATATTTGCCGAAAAAAGGTATTCTGTGTCTCATTAGGAGCGTAAACATTACATAATGTGATTTTGATATTCTGAATTGTGCCCCGAACAATTACAAACCTGCCCTCCTTATTTCTAGTTACATCGTCCAGGATAAAGTCTAATGACTTATGTAATAATATCGTCACCCCCCTTTTTTTTGCGTCCGTCGTGGAGTGGAAGTGATGTGGAAATTGGTGCGACCAATATTTTGGTATTGTCTGGGAAATGAAGTGTGTTTCCTGAAGGAAAATAATGTTTGCTTTTAGTTTCAGGTAGTGCGTCATGGCCGTGCGTCTCTTATTATCTGTATTAAGTCCCCTAACATTATGAGAAATCAATTTTAAATTATGTGACATTGCCATTTCTCCCAATACCTTTCAGAATGTCCCATATAGTTATCACTTCAACTAAGCTCTCACCGCCCTGAGGCCCCCCTCCTACTTCCTTGTCCCCAGACACCCGAATCACCCTCTCACCTTGTCTTCTCTCCTGTTCTGCCATCCTATACTTACTAGGAAACACCTGATATAAAAAAAAAACACATTAAATAACAATAAAAAACATTTTCAAAAACATAATCTGTTTTGGTCCTTTTAGGACTCCCCCACATATTGTACCTAAGTGCAGTTACATTCATAAATAGTTATTGTGGCAAGGTATGTAATTAGAATGTACCGAAACAAATAAGACAGTAAGAGGTCATTTACATTTTTTCCTTTACAGTATAGTCAGTGGATCAGCAACTAATTGTGATAAAATAACTCTACTTTTTCCTCACTGGAAGACAGACTTTGTCTGGTATAAACAGTTACATTGTATTTTAACTAACTAACATAGTGTCATAACTTACAAGTATGGCCCAAAGTTCAAGGGCCCACATGGTGATCAACATATCCCCCCAACCATCTCCTACAAGACATTAAACTTTCCAACCCTTATTTCCTTAGAGAACAAGAAAGAAAAAAGGAAACATAAAGTGAATACAGCTTTGGTATACTTATCTATCCATCGTCCCTTTCTTTAATAACCTTCGGGTAATCACATAGAGTTCCTCCCCTCTAAAAGGGGGTATACCCAAATAAGGGACATGTGTCTTTCTTCTTCAACTTTTGTTGATGTGACGCAAACTCCTCAAGTTTTCCGTTTCTTTTCTGGTATCCTGGTCCATTGCTTCTGTTGGGTTTTATTCCCCTGACTGAGTTGATCTGAGGGACCTCCCTGTTGTGAGAGATCCGGAGGCTCCATCTTTAGCTTACGACATACTTATGGAATCTCCCACGGTTCTTTAATGAAGAATGACTTGTTCTCCCACGTTATGTGGAGGGCAAAAGGAAACCCCCATCTATATGGGACCTGATTTTTCCTTAGTAAAGAAGTTGAAGGCCGAAGAGAGCTTCTTCTGTGTAGTGTCCTCAAGCATAAATCCTGGAAGAACTGAATAACATTGCCCTGATACTTAAATGTTGGGTTCTTCCTTGCTGCAGCTAGTATTTCTTCCTTTTCTTGAAAGCGTAGCATCCTTATGATGACATCTCTGGGAGGTTCTTCCCCCTTAGGCTTGGGCCTGAGTGCCCGATGTGATCTTTCCATCTGGAATTTCTCCTCTCCAGCTGAGCCAGTGATGGAATGAAAAAGGTTGAGCAAATATGCACTCAGCTCCTTAGGGCCAATTGATTCTGGAACTCCTTTTAGCCGCAGATTAGATCTGCGGCTCCGATTTTCTAAATCTTCCAGCTTGTCATATATATCGTCAATGTCCGCCTGTTGGGAGGAGACCTTTTCTGTCATTTCATTTAGACCATCTACCATAGAGTCTCCGCTTTCCTCTAGGGTGTTTACCCGAGATCCTAAATCTACTACCTCCTTTTTCAGCTCTGCTATACTATTGGTCACAGAGTTTTGCAAGCTTTCCATTTTTTCCAAAAGTTTCTCAAAGTTCGTATTTATGTCCCGCTTGGAGACCAGGTGAACCAAATCAGCCTTAGTTATGGGCCTTGTATCTGTTGCCCCTTCTGTGGGATGCTCATCCATATCCCTCTCTTCATCAGAATGCTGTGCTTGTATATCAGAGGCTTTATCCCCCTTTGCGGATCTGAAAAAGAGGCTAGAGGCCGATTGTTTGCTTAGAGGGTTTACCTTAGTATTCTTTCTTGCAGCCATTTTGGCGCGTCACTGACGCGAGTGTAAGAATTCTAAGTACTGTCCTTTAGTGGTATCACAGGCCAAACCTCCTCCTTTATCTTCTAACAGGCAGAAATAGAGAAGCAATGTATATTTACTCCTTTGAGTATAGAGTTGATAACTGTAGAACCGGGGAGAAGGGTGCTATATGTAATGGCAAGTTACAGGCTGTTTAAGTCATATTTTCCTGCACAGTTTCAAGTATATGGGAGATTACATATTTGCTGATACACGATGTGGGATTTGCTTCCTCCTTCTCTCCTCCAACACATTAATAAACATTCTCAAAGTCTGTCTTTCTTGACCCTTTCAGTGGATCCTTCAGGGCCCCAGGTGTATTAAAACAAGCAGCTTGGGGGGGGGGAGCCTGGAGTGCCCGAGAATGGCCACACAATTTGTCTGCTCTGACTCTGGCTGCACTATAAATGATTCTAATTCCTTCTAACTGATGAGATGAACCCTGTAAAACTGCTCGAGTATACCTTGGACTTTAGCCTACAAGCTGACAAAGCTGAATTTAATGCCGGACGTCACCCCTTGGATCTAGGAACGGAGCTACATCTGGTTCCTATATGAATGGTAGCCATTTTACAGACCTCGTGGCTACAGTTTTTTCCACCTACAGCCAGGCTTCCAGTTTCTGAGGACTATTACCATCATCAAAACCCCCCGGCAGGTACCCTTGGTGGGCCTGTCGTTAGGACGCAGTGTTACCTCAACAATCACTGCAGTACCATAACGCATAAGAGTGTGTACCTCTGCATGATCTTACTCAGTGTGCTGACCAGCTGATCTACATACAATCGCATTATGGACGCGGAGGGAGTTACTACCTTTTTTGATGCACTGAGAAACCTGCTGTCAGTTCACCATGCCGTCCTGGAGAAATCGCTAACTGCCGCATTTAACCTTGGAGCTCTCACAGTACCCCAACAACCTACTTCACCCGGACCCATTCTGGCGACACGAGTTAGCGGTAGCACTTTGGGGCCCCGGTGCTACATACTTACCCTACCGGATGAAAACAAGGCCTCCGCTATTCCAGGTCCGGTAACAGGCTCTAAAGTATTTGGAGAAGCTACTACCAGCCGAGTAACATCGGGAGGCGTAACCTGTATGGAGAGTGGTGTTGCCGGGGTAGCGGAGGTCCAACAAATCTCTCTGCTTGCCGCGGAGAGAGCCCTTACTGAGAGCTTAGCCCAAGACCAAGAAGGTAAGGGGCCAGAGCTGACTTCATTAACCTGGAAAGCCCCCTGTTATACCGCTGTTGGGCTGGTTTCTATGGTCGGTACTCAGAGCTATCACCTTACTGTGCCTGCCTATGTAAGACTCAGACTTTGGGCCACTCGACGAGTACCTAGGCAAATTGACTCTGACAAAAGGACTCGCACTGGAATTGGTTAAGCTGATGGGTTTAACTATAATTACGTTTAATACTGTATTTATACCCACCCAGTTTCATATGCAAATTTTTTTTTCTTTTATGTTATTTTCAGCGTTATACTGTGTATTATGGCTTAACTGTTTTAGCAATCTCCCATATTTGTGCTATGTCATTCATAATTGCATTTCAGCTTGCAGGGGTATATTTGTTTATACAATCTAATTTTTCCTGATATTAGGGCCATCCTACCAAATTTGATCTAGCTACTTACTTTTCTACTAACCCACTAATGCACTTGTCCTGCAATTAACATTTTCCCACAGGGCGTACTCTTCTTTTCCCCCTAGTAGCTAACTAATGACAGTCTTAGATACAGCTCAGTAGAAGATTTTTCTAAATTAACCTCATGTCATATGTTTGCTACACGCTTATCTTATTGTTAGTATGGACGGACTGTGTGGTGCTGCGTGACCTGCGGCCGGGGTGATGCACTTCACACTTATCTGACATAACTAGCATCTATATTTAGCAACACATAGAAAAAAATTAATTTAGATCTGAACTGAGGCTATTCATACAAGTAACTTCTTTGTTTGTTTTACCCCTGTCTGATTACTATATGACAAGCCCTAAGTCTGACCTTCTTTTTAATTAAGTTGGCATAGAAAACTCATAGTATGCATTATTGTACGCTAGCATTATTCTACCTGGTTTGCATCAAATACTCTAAATTTGCTTTACCTTTCTATCAATGCTCACAGTTGTGTCAACAGCAGGTTATCCTAGAGTGTTCACTGAAGTATTTCTATTTAGTAGCACTTAGAACATGAATCCAGATTTGAATTAAGATTGCTCATACAAGTAACTTCTCTGTTTGTTTTATCCCTACCTGTTTACTATTTGGCAAGTCTTGAGATTGTCCCTTTTTCTAAGTGGGTCAGCACAGAAAATTTACAATATATAATAGGGTACACTAGCATTATTTCACCTAGTTTGCACCCAATACGTTAAACTTGCTTTTTTTTCTCTCATGTTATCCACAGATGTGTTATTTTTCTCTCTCATGTTATCCACAGATATGTTAATAGCAGCTTAATCTAGAATGTTTATTGTAAAATGAGGTTTGTCAGTTGAGATCCAAAAGCGGTCTCCTTTATTGGAATTAACCTCCTTCTCTTAGACTTTGCAGTGATGAGGCCCATGAGTGACCTGTGTCCATTAGGAGGGTAGCAGATCATTGGGCATCCAAATTATTCGCTATACTTATTGACTTCTGTTTTAGAACTGTATACTGTACGTCTGAAGCTTCTTGTCGTGAGATTTATATATTGCAGCGAATATTGTATCTTATTGTCTTATGTTTTTGTATGCCTTATTTCAAACCTCAATAAAAATTATATATAAAAAAAAAAAACAAGCAGCTTGTTCCCCTATAGTTATCCCTAGGGAAAGTTCACCACGCTTTTCTCTCGGTATTCATATAAGTTATATGGGCCTATGTGACATCTCTCATTCACTGCATTGATATAACTGCTGCATGCAGAGTTTATATAATTTTGTCTTTCTTATCCCTGGCAGCTTGTTACCTTTTGCATCCTCTATCTCCCCCGGTTCAATCTTTGTAAATGTCCCTTTTTTCCATTATAGCTATGGCTCCCATTAAAGGTTATGTGGCCCAGAAGCTATTCTGGTTATTTATCAAGATCCCCTTGCTATGCAGGTCTGTGTCAGCAAGGCCTTTATCACTCCGTAGCTTAGGAGCTGCAGAAACCAACCTCACCCTCTTCCTCCCTCACTTGCCGCTTATTTACATCTGTCTCCTTCTTGTTGAGACCCTTTATTATAATTTTAAGCCTCTTACCGACCTCGGCTATCGAGTTCTGCAGCGGCTGCAGCCTTTTCTTAAGAAAGTTTCTCCACGTGGGCTGTGAAAATGGCGACAGGCCTTCCTGTCAGAAGTCTCCACAAAATCTTGCTTAACACAGAAAGAATCTTTGCTCCGATGTCTGTAAAGTAGTGTCTGGGTGTTCTGCACCCCATCCGCTCACATTCTGTGTCTGATGTGCCTGTAGCACTGATTTCTTGCCTTTATTCTCCTTCTCCTGCACGGAGCTCTCAGCTTAAGCAGCCATTCCCTTGCTGCTCCAGACTCCGCCTCCTTTTTATACTTTTTAAAGGGACACTGAACCCACATTTTTTTCTTTCGTGATTCAGATAGAGCATGCAATTTTAAGCAACGTTCTAATTTACTCCTATTATCAAATTTTCTTCATTCTCTTGCCATCTTTATTTGAAATGCAAGAATGTAAGTTTAGATGCCGGCCCATTTTTGTGAACAACCTGGGTTGTTCTTGCTGATTGGTGGATAAATCCATCTACCAATAAAAAAGTTCTGTCCAGAGTACTGAAGCCAAAAAAAAGCTTGGATGCCTTTTTAAATAAAGATGGAAAGAGAACGAAGAAAAATTGATAATAGGAGTAAATTACAAAGTTGCTTAAAATTGCATGCTCCATCTGAATCAAGTAAAAAAATGGGTTCAGTGTCCCTTTAAGTCAAAATTAAACTTTCATGATTCAGATAAACAACATTCCAATTTACTTCCATTAATAAATTCCCTTAATTAATTAAATGAAGTAAATTGGAATGTTGTTTACAATTACATGCTTTATCTGAATCATGAAAGTTTAATTTTGACTTAAAGGGACATGACACCCACATTTTTTCTTTTATGATTTAGAAAGAGAATGCATTTTTAAACATCTTTCTAATTTACTTCTATTATCTAATTTGTTTTATTCTCTTGATATTCTTTGCTGAAAAGCATATCTAGATATGCTCAGTAACTGCTGATTGGTTACTGCACATAGAAGCCTAATGTGATTGGCTCACCCATGTGCATTGCTTTTTCTTCAAATAAGGATATCTAAAAAATGAAGCAAAATAAATAATAGAAGTAAATTGTAATGTGGTTTAAATGTGTATGTTCTATCTGAATCATGATAGAAAGATTTTGGGTTTAGTGGCTCTTTAAGTGTTCATTTTAAAAGTCTAAAAAGTCTAGTTAAAGGACTGTGCAAAGTCTATTTATATTTAGTTTTTGAGCTCCTACTGAGCATGTGCAAGAATTCACAGAATATCATATAGTTATATACTTGATGATAAAAAATGTTAGGCTTCTAGTAACGTGCTAAGTTATTAGGTGTCTTACATGAAAACAATTTTTTTTAATCACTACACAATAATACACTGACAAAGTTGACTTACTAGCGTTCAAGGTGTTGGTAGATTGGCCTTACCTTTGTGGATTCCTCTCTGTGCTCAGCAGACTTTTGAGCAGTGTTGCAGTAGATCCAGGCCCCATGTATATTGACACTGGGAACCTGGATTGAACACCATGCAGGTCCAGGTTCCAGTCTATATTGACAATATGGGGTCCCTTAAATATGAGACAAAGCATTGCTTTTGGCCATAGTTTAGGGTCCCAACAGCATTTTTTATCACAGCCCAAGTCCTAATGCTGACTGAGCAGGGGCGTAACAATAAAGAGTTGCGCTTTTTCAGTATAGCATAGAAAGTATACAGTGTGACAGATTCTAGTCACTATGGCAAACGGGCTCCCTGTATTCATTGAGCCCTTTTCTATTGTAAGGTGTATCCAGTCCACGGATAATCCATTACTTGTGGGATATTCTCCTTCCCAACAGGAAGTTGCAAGAGGACACCCACAGCAGAGCCGCTACATAGCTCCTCCCCTAACTGCCATACCCAGTCATTCTCTTGCAACTCTCAACAAAGATGGAGATAGTAAGAGGAAAGTGGTGAAATATAGCTAGTTTTTGTCTTCAATCAAAAGTTTATTATTTTTAAATGGTACCGGAGTTGTACTATTTTATCTCAGGCAGCATTTAGAAGAAGAATCTGCCTGCGTTTTCTATGATCTTAGCAGAAGTAACTAAGATCCACTGCTGTTCTCACGTATGTCTGAGGAGTGAGGTAACTTCAGAGGGAGAATGGCGTGCAGGTTATCCTGCAATGAGGTATGTGCAGTTTTAAGTTTTTCTAGGGATGGAATTGCTAGAAAATGCTGCTGATACCGGATTAATGTAAGTTAAGCCTAAATACAGTGATTTTATAGCGACTAGTATCAGGCTTACTATTAGAGATATATACTCTTATAAATGTGCAATATAAAACGTTTGCTGGCATGTTTAATCGTTTTTATATATGCTTTGGTGATAAAACTTATTGGGGCCTAGTTTTTTCCACATGGCTGGCTTGATTTTTGCCTAGAAACAGTTTCCTGAGGCTTTCCACTGTTGTAGTATGAGTGGGAGGGGCCTATTTTAGCGCTTTTTTGCGCAGTTAAAATTACAGACAGAGACATTCAGCTTCCCTCAGCAGTCCCCTGCATGCTATAGGACACCTCTGAAGGGCTCTAAAGGCTTCAAAAGTCGTTTATTGAGGAAGGTAGGGCCACAGCTGAGCTGTGGCAGTTGTTGTGACTGTTTAAAAATCGTTTTTTGATCCGTTTTTTGCATTAAGGGGTTAATCATCCATTAGCAAGTGGGTGCAATGCTCTGCTAACCTATTACATACACTAAAAATTTAGTTTGAATTACTGCCTTTTTTCACTGTTTTTCAAATTTTGACAAAATTTGTTTCTCTTAAAGGCACAGTACCGTTTTTTATATTTGCTTGTTAACTTGATTTAAAGTGTTTTCCAAGCTTGCTAGTCTCATTGCTAGTCTGTATAAACATGTCTGACATAGAGGAAACTCCTTGTTCATTATGTTTAAAAGCCATGGTGGAACCCCATATGAGAATGTGTACTAAATGTATTGATTTCACTTTAAACAATAAAGATCAGTTTTTATCTTTAAAAATTTATCACCAGAGGATTTTGACCAGGGGGAAGTTATGCCGACTAACTCTCCTCACGTGTCAGACCCTTTGACTCCCGCTCAAGGGACTCGCGCTCAAATGGCGCCAAGTACATCAAGGACGCCCATAGCGATTACTTTACAAGACATGGCGGCAGTCATGGATAATACACTGTCAGCGGTATTAGCCAGACTACCTGAATTTAGAGGAAAGCGTGATAGCTCTGGTGTTAGGCATAATACAGAGCATACAGACGCTTTAAGAGCCATGTCTGATACTGCCTCACAATATGCAGAAGCTGAGGAAGGAGAGCTTCAGTCTGTGGGTGATATCTCTGACTCAGGGAAACCTTGATTCTGATATTTCTACTTTTAAATTTAAGCTTGAGAACCTCCGTGTTTTGCTTAGGGAGGTTTTAGCTGCTCTGAATGACTGTGACACAATTGCAGTGCCAGAGAAATTGTGTAGACTGGATAAATACTTTGCAGTGCCGGTGTGTACTGAGGATTTTCCAATACCTAAAAGGTTTACAGAAATTATTAATAAAGAGTGGGATAGACCCGGTGTGCCGTTTCCCCCCCCCCATAGACGCCACCACACGGGACTTATGGCAAACGGTCCCTAAGGTGGAGGGAGCAGTTTCTACTTTAGCAAAGCGTACTACTATCCCTGTCGAGGACAGTTGTGCTTTTTCAGATCCTAAGAATAAAAAATTAGAGGGTTACCTTAAGAAAATGTTTATTCAACAAGGTTTTATCCTGCAGCCCCTTGCATGCATTGCTCCTGTCACTGCTGCTGCGGCGTTCTGGTTTGAGTCTCTGGAAGAGGCTTTACAGACGACTCCTTTGGAGGACATACTTAACAAGCTTAGAGCACTTAAGCTAGCTAATTCTTTTGTTTCTGATGCCATTGTTCATTTGACTAAACTAACGGCTAAGAATTCTGGATTTGCCATCCAGGCGCGTAGGGCGCTATGGCTCAAATCTTGGTCAGCTGACGTGACTTCAAAGTCTAAACTACTTAACATTCCCTTCAAGGGACAGACCCTATTCGGGCCTGGTTTGAAGGAAATTATTGCTGACATTACTGGAGGTAAAGGTCATGCCCTTCCTCAGGACAGGTCCAAATCAAGGGCCAAACAGACTAATTTTCGTGCCTTTGGAAACTTTAAGGCAAGTGCAGCATCAACTTCCTCTGCTACAAAACAAGAGGGAACTTTTGCTCAGTCCAAGACGGCCTGGAAACCTAACCAGTCCTGGAACAAAAGCAAGCAGGCCAAAAAGCCTGCTGCTGCCTCTAAGACAGCATGAAGGAATGGCCCCCTATCCGGTAACGGATCTAGTAGGTGGCAGACTTTGTCTCTTCGCCCAGGCGTGGGCAAGAGATGTTCAGGATCCCTGGGCGTTGGAGATTATATCTTAGGGGTATCTTCTGGACTTCAAGGCTTCTCCTCCACAAGGGAGATTTAACCTTTCTCGATTATCTGTCAACCAGATAAAGAAAAAGGCATTCTTACACTGTGTGCAAGACCTCCTAGTTATGGGAGTGATCCATCCAGTTCCAAAGGAGGAACAGGGACAGGGATTTTACTCATATCTGTTTGTGGTTCCCAAAAAAGAGGGAACCTTCAGACCAATCTTGGATCTAAAGATCTTAAACAAATTCCTCAGAGTTCCATCATTCAAAATGGAAACTATTCGGACCATCCTACCTATGATCCAGGAGGGTCAATATATGACTACGGTGGATCTAAAGGATGCTTACCTTCACATTCCGATACACAAAGATCATCATCGGTTCCTAAGTTTGCCTTTCTGGACATGCATTACCAGTTTGTGGCTTTTCCCTTCGGTTAGCTACAGCCCCAAGAATTTTTACAAAGGTTCTGGGGTCGCTTCTGGCGGTCCTAAGGCCGCGGGGCATACGGACATAGTTCTGGAAAAGAGTTCTCTGTCCCCACTCACAAGAGTCTCCTTCCTAGGGACTCTGATAGATTCTGTAGAAATGAAAATTTACCTGACGGAGTCCAGGTTATCAAAACTTCTAAATTCTTGCCGTGTTCTCCATTCTATTCCGCGCCCTTCGGTGGCTCAGTGCATGGAGGTAATCGGCTTAATGGTAGCGGCAATGGACATAGTTCCGTTTTCGCGCCTACATCTCAGACCGCTGCAACTATGCATGCTCAGTCAGTGGAATGGGGATTACACAGATTTGTCCCCTCTACTAAATCTGGATCAAGAGACCAGAGATTCTCTTCTCTGGTGGCTATCTCGGGTCCATCTGTCCAAAGGTATGACCTTTCGCAGGCCAGATTGGACAATTGTAACGACAAATGCCAGCCTTCTAGGTTGGGGTGCAGTCTGGAACTCCCTGAAGGCTCGGGGATCGTGGACTCAGGAGGAGAAACTCCTCCCAATAAATATTCTGGAATTGAGGGCAATATTCAATGCTCTTCAGGCTTGGCCTTAGTTAACAACCCTGAGGTTCATCAGATTTCAGTCGGACATCATCACGACTGTGGCTTACATCAACCATCAAGAGGGAACAAGGAGTTCCTTAGCGATGTTAGAAGTCTCCAAAATAATTCGCTGGGCAGAGAAACACTCTGGCTACCTATCAGCGATCCATATCCCAGGTGTAGAGAACTGGGAGGCGGAATTTCTAAGTCGTCAGACTTTTCATCCGGGGGAGTGGGAACTCCATCCGGAGGTGTTTGCTCAATTGATTCATCGTTGGGACAAACCAGAACTGAATCTCATGGCGTCTCGCCAGAACGCCAAGCTTCCACCGTTTCCTCTGCTCCCTCGACTGATTGCCAGAATCAAGCAGGAGAGAGCATCTGTGATTTTGATAGTGCCTGCGTGGCCACGCAGGACCTGGTATGCAGACCTAGTGGACATGTCATCCTTTCCACCTTGGACTCTGCCTTTGAGATGAGACCTTCTACTTCAAGGTCCTTTCAATCATCCAAATCTAATTTCTCTGAGACTGACTGCATGGAGATTGAACGCTTGATTTTATCAAAGCGTGGCTTCTCAGAGTCTGTCATTGATACCTTAATACAGGCACGAAAGCCTGTTACCAGGAAAATCTACCATAAGATATGGCGCAAATATCTTTATTGGCGTGAATACAAGACTTACTCATGGAGTAAGATTAGGATTCCCAGGATATTAACTTTTCTCCAAGAGGGTTTGGAGAAAGGATTATCAGCTAGTTCTTTGAAGGGACAGATCTCTGCACTGTTCTTTTGCACAAGCGCCTGGCGGATGTTCCAGACGTTCAGGCGTTTTGTCAGGCGTTGGTTAGAATCAAGCCTGTGTTTAAACCTGTTGCTCCCCCATGGAGCTTATATTTGGTTCTTAAAGTTCTTCAAGGGGTTCCGTTTGAACCTCTTCATTCCATAGATATCAATCTTTTATCTTGGAAAGTTCTCTTTTTGATGGCTATTTCCTCGGCTCGTAGAGTCTCCGAGTTATCTGCTTTACAATGTGATTCTCCTTATCTGATCTTCCATGCAGATAAGGTAGTTCTGCGTACAAAACCTGGATTTTTGCCTAAGGTGGTGTCCACTAAGAATATCAATCAAGAGATGATTGTTCCATCATTGTGTCCTAATCCTTCTTCAAAGAAGGAACGTCTTTTACATAATCTGGATGTGGTTCGTGCTTTAAAGTTTTACTTACAAGCTACTAAAGATTTTCGTCAAACATCTGCTTTGTTTGTTGATTACTCTGGACAGAGAAGAGGTCAAAAGGCTTCGGCAACCTCTCTTTCTTTTTGGCTAAGAAGCATAATCCGCTTAGCCTATGAGACTGCTGGACAGCAGCCTCCTGAAAGGATTACAGCTCATTCTACTAGAGCTGTGGCTTCCACTTGGGCCTTTAAAAATGAGGCTTCTGTTGAACAGATTTGCAAGGCGGCGACTTGGTCTTCGCTTCATACTTTTTCCAAATTCTACAAATTTGATACTTTTGCTTCTTCGGAGGCTATTTTTGGGAGAAAGGTTTTACAGGCAGTGGTACCTTCCGTTTAAGTACCTTGTCCCTCCCTTCATCCGTGTACTTTAGCTTTGGTATTGGTATCCCCCAAGTAATGGATGATCCGTGGACTGGATACACCTTACAAGAGAAAACACAATTTATGCTTACCTAATAAATTTATTTCTCTTGTGGTGTATCCAGTCCACGGCCCGCCCTGTCATTTTAAGGCAGGTCTAAATTTTAATTAAACTACAGTCACCACTGCACCCTATGGTTTCTCCTTTCTCGGCTTGTTTCGGTCGAATGACTGGATATGGCAGTTAGGGGAGGAGCTATGTAGCGGCTCTGCTGTGGGTGTCCTCTTGCAACTTCCTGTTGGGAAGGAGAATATCCCACAAGTAATGGATGATCCGTGGACTGGATAAACCACAAGAGAAATAAATTTATCAGGTAAGCATAAATTGTGTTTTTTTGACTAGATAAAGCATTATTTATACAGTCTGTTACATGTCTTAACCATCTGTTTTTTTTTTTTGTTTTTTTTTTTGTTTTAGCTAAAGACACCGATATAATTGATGAAGCTATTTATTACTTCAAAGCTAATGTTTTCTTCAAAAACTATGAAATCAAGGTATGATTTGTTGGGTGATGTTATATTGGCTATTATAATCTTTAATTAATGCACATAATAATATTATAAAAACCAGAAAAGCATATTAAAAAATGGATTTTGAATGTATTCCTTATATTTATTTGCAGAATGAAGCTGATCGGACATTAATATACATCACTCTTTATATTTCTGAATGCTTAAAAAAGTTGCAAAAGGTGAGTTTTAATCATTTACATCAACTAATACACCACATCCCTCTATAGTAAAAGCCCCTAAAATGCTGTGCTTTAATTTAAAATGTTACAGAAAAGAAATATATATTTTGCCGTTAGATTGTGCGACTTCTACTGATTGGGTCAGCAGCAGTTTCCAATCTGGACCAACAGTTCTCTGAAGCTCCAGATTGTACTTTAACTATGCATTTAACCCAATTTGTGGGGGTTAAACACATAGACTTGCAGTGGTCACTAGTGATAAAATTGCACACTCTATTTACATGATGTACCCTGTGTGTACAGTGTGTCTGTGTTTGAGTTTTTTTTGTTTTAAAAAAAAAAACAAAAAAAAAACCTTCCATAAGCTGTTAATGCACATTAAACACTAAATAACTGCAGATATTGGCCTGTGATTAATATGAGGTATATTTTTAGAAATTGTATTAGTTGTTTAAATATGAAAGCAATACGTGTAAAATGTTAGTGTTCATAAAGCAGTGGGTGCTGCCATGTTGTAACCTAGATTTTCTGCTGAGGTCAATCAGGGACTGTTTTAGAATGTGCAACCAATGGTTGTGTGAAATATAGCAGTGTTAAGCATGGGGTCTGCACTGTCCAGGAGTTGGAAAGCCCACAATTTTTTTTTACTACATATAATTTTTATGTTACAATCTCAGTGTTTTAGTGTCCCTTTAAACAAAGTAAATGTTGCTTTAAAAGTAGTGACCCCAGGACATCACTGAGAAAACTAGTTTAGTTCTTAATTGTTAACAAATGCACAGAAAACTGTGCAGGGGCTATTAGTCAAAAAATAAATTAGTCTAGCATTACAGAGCATTTGTTTTGTTTGCTTTTTGAATTTGTGTCCCTTAAAAGTGTAGTATTTTCCAGGATAAAAGGAATCTGGAAAAGATTTTTGAAGGTTAATAACTTGTATTCAGAAATCAATTGGGGTTGCTGTAAATTGCAGAAATAGTAGTTGGTGCGTAGATTAGCAGTCAATAAGAAGTGGTATATACATACATTAATAGAATACAAGAGTGCCCAGTACAAGATCATCTAATGATTAACCCCTTAAGCCATTCGAACGTAGCTCTACGTCATCGGGTACATAGCCAATCGTACTGCAAATCTTAGCTCTACACCCAATATGCTGGAACCCCAAGCAGTCTCGGTTGTCAAGATCATACCATATGAAGGTAGATTGTCAGATCATTACAGACAGTGACACTGTAGCGATTATCCGTTGGTGTTGGTGGGAGGTGTGGAAGGGAAGGCAGGTGGTCACCCCAGCGGTGGAGGGGGGAGGGAAGTTTGGCATACTACGATACAGAAAAATACATTTTGAAAGGAGAGGGAGGGATGGAACACTACACTACAGAAAAGGATAAATCAAAGCAGGGTGCCTAACAAAAAAAATTAGATTGTGGGGTGGGTGAGGGGGACCCCTACACTACAGAAAAAATAATTAAAACAAAAAATACAATAAACTGGGTACTTGCTTACAGCTGTGGGAAGGGGGGGGGTTAGAGAACTGTTGGGGGGGTCAAGAAGGTGGCAGGGTTGAGGAGGGATCCCTACACTGCAGAAAAAAATAATAAAAAAAAAATGCTCTAAGCTGTATACTGACAGACTTTCTGAAAGTACCTAAGATGGTGGTGTTTGGAAGGGAGATGTTAGGTGGGAGTGTAATCCCTACATTACAATACAATACAATACTATTACCCTTACCAGCTAACTAATTAACCCCTTCACTGCTGGAAATTTCATAAGTGTGGTGCACAGCTGCAGTAAGCAGCCTTCTAATTACCAAAAAGCAATAGCAAAGCCATGCATGTCTGCTATTTCTTAACAAAAAGGATCCCAGGGAAACTTTTACAACCATTTGCGGTTATGACTGCACAAGCGGTTTGTATAATTTCAGTGGTATTGATCTAGGCCCATTTTGGTATATTATATGCCACAACCCATATAATTATTTTATATATATATATATATATATATCTATCTATATCTCTATCTCTATCTCTATCCCTTTTTCTGATTAAATGGAGTGATAGCAAAAATGCTAAAAATTCTCTGGTATTTTGGGCATGTTTTTTTTTTCTCCCTGAATTTTCCGGTAGCTAAAGGCGTTAATGTAATGTAGGCCCTAAACATAACTAATAAAAAAATCAAAATGTATGCTTACCTGATAAATTTATTTCTCTTGTGGTGTATCCAGTCCACGGGTTCATCCATTACTTGTGGGATATTCTCCTTCCCAACAGGAAGTTGCAAGAGGACACCCACAGCAGAGCTGTCTATATAGCTCCTCCCCTTACTGCCACCCCTAGTCATTCGACCAAAGACAAGCAAGAAAAAGGAGAAACTATAGGGTGCAGTGGTGACTGTAGTTTAAAAATAAAAAACACCTGCCTTAAAGTGACAGGGCGGGCCGTGGACTGGATACACCACAAGAGCTAGAAATTTATCAGGTAAGCATAAATTTTGTTTTCTCTTGTAAGGTGTTTCCAGTCCACGGGTTCATCCATTACTTGTGGGATACCAATAACAAAGCTTTAAGACACGGATGAAGGGAGGGACAAGGCAGGAACTTAAATGGAAGGCACCACTGCCTGCAAGACCTTTCTCCCAAAAATAGCCTCAGAGGAAGCAAAAATATAAAATTTGTAGAATTTAGAAAAAGTATGAAGCGAAGACCAAGTCGCCGCCTTACAAATCTGTTCAACAGAGGCCTCATTTTTAAAAGCCCATGTGGAAGCTACCGCTCTAGTGGAATGAGCTGTAATTCTTTCAGGAGGCTGCTGAGATTATGCTTCTCAGCGAAAGAGAAGATGCCGAAGCCTTTTGGCCTCTCCTCTGTCCAGAGTAGACAACAAACAATGCAGATGTTTGACGAAAATCCTTAGTAGCTTGTAAATAAAACTTTAAAGCATGAACCACGTCAAGATTGTTTACTAGACGTTCCTTCTTTGAAGAAGGATTAGGACACAGTGACGGAACTACAATCCTCCTGATTGATATTCTTATTAGATACCACCTTAGGAAGAAATCCAGGTTTGGTACGCAACACTACCTTATCTGTATGGAATATCCGATAAGGGGAATCACACTGTAAGGCAGATAACTCTGAAACTCTTCGAGCCGAAGAGATAGCTACCAAAAACAGAACTTTCCAAGATAAAAGCTTGATATCTATGAAATGCAGAGGTTCAAACGGAACCCCTTGAAGAACTTTAAGAACTAAATTTAAACTCCATGGCGGAGCAGCAGGTTTAAACACAGGCATGATTCTATCTAAAGCCTGACAAAACGCCTGAACGTCTGGAACATCTGCCAGACGCTTGTGCAGAAGAATAGACAGAGCAGAAATCTGTCCCTTTAAGGAACTAGCTGACAATCCCTTCTCCAATCCTTCTTGGAGAAAGGATAATATCCTAGGAATCCTGACTTTACTCCATGAGTAACCCTTGGATTCACACCAGTGAAGATATTTACACCATATCTTATGATAGATTTTCCTGGTGACAGGCTTTCGAGCCTGAATTAAGGTATCAATGACCGACTCGGAGAAACCACGTTTTGATAAAATCAAGCGTTCAATCTCCAAGCAGTCAGACGCAGAGAAATTAGATTTGGATGTTTGAATGGACCTTGGAGTAGAAGGTCCTGCCTCAGCGGCAGAGTCCATGGTGGAAGGGATGACATGTCCACCAGATTTGCATACCAAGTCCTGCGTGGCCACGTAGGTGCTATTGAAATCACCGAAGCTCTCTCCTGCTTGATCTTGGCAATCAGACGAGGGAGGAGAGGAAATGGTGGGAACACATAAGCCAGGCTGAAGGACCAGGGCACTGCTAGAGCATCTATCAGCGCTGCCTGAGGATCTCTTGACCTGGACCCGTAACAGGGAAGCTTGGTGTTCTGACGAGACGCCATCAGATCCACTTCTGGTTTGCCCCATAGTTGAATCGGCTGGGCAAATACCTCCGGATGGAGCTCCCACTCCCCCGGATGAAAAGTCTGCCGACTTAGAAAATCCGCCTCCCAGTTCTCTACTCCTGGGATATGGATAGCTGAGAGATGGCAAGAGTGAACCTCTGACCATAGAATTATCTTTGAAACCTCCAACATTGCCAGGGGGCTTCTTGTCCCCCCCTGATGGTTGATATAGGCTACAGTCATGATATTGTCCGACTGAAATCTGATGAACCTGACCGCAGCTAGTTGAGGCCAAGCCTGAAGAACATTGAATATCGCTCTCAGTTCCAGAATGGTTATCGGAAGGAGGGCTTCCTCCTGAGTCCACGAACCCTGAGCCTTCAGGTAGTTCCAGACTGCGCCACAGCCCAGAAGGCTGGCATCTGTCGTGACTATAGTCTACTCTGGCCTGCGGAAACTCATTCCCCTGGACAGATGGACCAGAGAGAACCACCAGAGAAGAGAATCCCTGGTCTCTTGATCCAGATTTAGCAGAGGGGACAAATCTGTGTAGTCCCCATTCCACTGATTGAGCATGCAAAGTTGCAGTGGTCTGAGATGTAGGCAGGCAAACGGAACTATGTCCATTGCCGCTACCATTAGGCCGATTACACTGAGCCACTGACGGCCGAGAAGTGGAATGAAGAGCACGGCAGGAAGTTAGAAGCTTTGATAACCTGACCTCTGTCAGAAAATTTTTCATTTCTACTGAATCTATCAGTGTTCCTAGCAAGGAAACTCTTGTTAGAGGGGAAAGAGAACTCTTTTCTTCGTTCACCTTCCACCCGTGAGACCTCAGAAAGGCCAGAACAATGTCCGTATGGGACTTGGCGATTTGAAAAGTCGACGCCTGAATCAGAATGTCGTCTAGGTAAGGAGCCACCGCTATGCCCCGTGGCCTTAGAACCACCAGCAGGGTCCCTAGAACCTTCGTAAAGATTCTTGGTGCCGTGGCTAACCCGAAGGGAAGAGCCACAAACTGGTAATGCCTGTCTAAGAAGGTGAACCTGAGGAACTGATGATGATCTCTGTGAATCGGAATGTGGAGATAAGCATCCTTTAAGTCCACGGTAGTCATATATTGACCCTCCAGGATCATAGGGAGGATGGTTCGGCTAGTCTCCATCTTGAAGGATGGGACCCTGAGAAATTTGTTTAGGATCTTGAGATCCAAGATTGGTCTGAAAGTTCCCTCTTTTTTGGGAACTATAAACAGATTTGAATAGAAGCCCTGCCCCTGTTCATCCCTTGGAACTGGGTGGATCACTCCCATAACCAGCAGGTCTTGAACACAACGTAAGAATGCCTCTCTCTTTATCTGGTTTACAGATAATTGTGAGAGATGAAATCTCCCCTTTGGAGATGAAGCTTTGAAGTCCAGAAGATATCCCTGGGAAACTATCTCTAATGCCCAGGGATCCTGGACATCTCTTGCCCAAGCCTGGGCGAAGAGAGAGAGTCTGCCCCCCACTAGATCCGATCCCGGATCGGGGGCTACTCCTTCATGCTGTCTTAGAGGCAGCAGTATGTTTCTTGGCCTGCTTCCCCTTGTTCCAAACCTGGTTAGGTCTCCAGACTGGTTTGGGCTGGGCAAAATTTCCCTCTTGTTTTGCATTAGAGGAAACTGAAGCTGCGCCATTCTTGAAGTTTCGAAAGGAACGAAAATTATTCTGTTTGGTCATTAACTTATTGGACCTATCCTGAGGAAGGGCGTGACCTTTTCCTCCAGTAATATCAGAAATGATCTCCTTCAGACCGGGCCCGAATAGGGTCTGTCCCTTGAAGGGGATGTTAAGAAGCTTAGACTTTGAAGTAACGTCTGCTGACCAGGACTTAAGCCATAGCGCCCTATGCGCCAAAATGGCAAAACCTGAATTCTTAGCCGTTAGCTTGGCTAAATGAAAAATGGCGTCAGAAATAAAGGAGTTGGCTAACTTAAGAGCTTTAATCCTGTCTAGAATATCGTCTAACGGGGTCTCCACCTGTAGAGCCTCCTCAAGAGACTCAAACCAAAAAGCCGCTGCAGCAGTAACTGGGGCAATGCATGCAAGAGGCTGGAGAATAAAACCTTGATGCATAAAAATTTTTCTTAAGGAGATCCTCCAATTTTTTATCCATAGGATCTAGGAAAGCACAACTGTCCTCGACGGGGATAGTTGTACGCTTAGCTAGGGGGGAGACTGCTCCCTCCACCTTAGGAACCGTCTGCCACAAGTCCCGTATGGTGGCATCTATGGGAAACATCTTTTTAAAAGCAGGAGGGGGAGAGAACGGCACACCTGGTCTATCCCATTCCTTAGTAATAATTTCCGAAAACCTCTTAGGGACTGGAAAAACATTGGTGTAAACAGGTACTGCAAAGTATTTGTCCATTTTACACAATTTCTCTGGAACCACAATGGGGTCACAGTCATCCAGAGTCCCTAAAACCTCCTTAAGCAATAAGCGGAGGTGTTCAAGCTTAAATTTAAACGCTGTCATCTCAGAATCAGACTGAAGTAACGCCTTCCCTGAGTCTGAAATATCACCCACAGATAGAAGCTCACCTGCCTCGGCTTCTGAGCATTGTGAGGGTATATCGGACACAGGCAATAAAGCGTCAGAAAGCTCTGTATTAATTCTAGCCCCAGAGCTGTCTCGCTTTCCTTGTAGCCCTGGCAGTTTGGAAAATACCTCTGTGAGGGTAGCATTCATAACTGCCGCCATGTCCTGTAAGGAATTAGACGCGCTATATAGTTATAGGTTCTGACACATGGGGAGAGTTAGATGGCATAATCTCCCTCTTTTCAGTCAGAGAATCCCCTGGAGATAAATCTTTAAGCGCCATAATATGGTCTTTATAGTTTATAGAAATTTCAGTACATTTGGTACACATTCTAAGAGTGGGTTCCACAATGGCTTCCAAACATATTGAACAAGGAGTTTCCTCTGTCAGACATGTTTAACAGACTAGTAATGAGACAAGCAAGCTTGGAAAACACTTTAATAAAGGTGAAACGGCAATTAAACAAAAACGTTACTGTGTCTTTAAGAGAAAAAAACTAGCACTTAAACTGCAAAACAGTGAAAAAATACAGTAAAATCTTTGAAATTTTTACAGTGTGAGTAAGGGACTAAAGCAGCATTGCACCCACTTGCAAATGGATGATTAACCCCTTAGGCCCCAAACCAGATTGAAAAACGTTAAAAATCAATTGAGCACCATGCCACAGCTCTGCTAAGGCTCCTACCTGCCCTTAAATACGATTTTGTGCAGAAATAACCCCTTTGAAATGGTTCTCAGATGCCAGAGGACTCTTCTAGGGAAGCTGGATGTCTCAGTCTGTATTAAAACTGCGCAGTTAGAGCACTAAAATAGGCCCCTCCCACCATGTACTGGATGTCAGAGGGGCCTTAAGAAATTACTCCTAGGAGTATCTGACTAGCCATGTGGAAACTAGGCCCCAAATAAAGACTTATCTCTCTCAGAGAAAAAACGTCTTATTTATGAAATCATGTAACCGTTTTGTCACTAAGCAATATGAATATTAACATGAGTATTACCCTGTTATGTAAGCATGATCCCAGTCGCTGTTAAATCACTGCATCAGGCTTACCTCAAATACACAAGGCTCTGTCAGCATTTTCTAGAACTTATTCCTCTCTAGAAATAAAAATACTGAACATACCTCAAAGCAGGTAATCTGCAGACTGTTCCCCCAACTGAAGTTTTCCCATACTCTTCAGTTATGTGTGAGAACAGCAATGGACCTTAGTTACAAACCGCTAAGATCATCAAATCTCCAGGCAGAATTCTTCTTCCAATTTCTGCCCGAGAGAAAAATAGTACAACGCCGGTACCGTTTAAAAATAACAAACTCTTGATTGAAGGTAAAACTACATTAAGTCACCACATATCTCTTGATACTTCCTTTCTTGTCGAGAGTTGCAAGAGAATGACTGGGGGTGGCAGTTAGGGGAGGAGCTATATAGACAGCTCTGCTGTGGGTGTCCTCTTGCAACTTCCTGTTGGGAAGGAGAATATCCCACAAGTAATCGATGAACCCCGTGGACTGGATACACCTTACAAGAGAAAAATAAATTTTAAAAAAGAACTGAGTGGTTGGAGTTGTTTTTGAGAGTTTAAAGGGGGTGTTTTCTACTTAACCAATTCACTTTACATTTTCCCATTTTGTATCGGTTGTCAGTTTTAATACCTATATAAAATCATATTTATTTATCCTATCTAATAGTATTATCCTTTGAAAAATGTAGCTTATAATGAAGCTGTTACCATGTCAAACTGTCAACATCTGGTAGATAAATAAGACATACTTTTTTTTTTTTTTTTCCTTTACATAGCCAGAGCGCATATACTTGCTCGTTATTATCTGCCCTAGAAATCTGTATTCATAATATGTGCAATTGATATGTTTTTTCTTGCCTATTTCAGTGCAATTCTAGAGGACAGGGAGAAAAGGAGATGTACACATTAGGAATTACAAACTTCCCTATCCCTGGAGAGCCAGGATTTCCACTTAATGCCATGTATATAAAACCTTCCAACAAGCAGGAGGATGGTAAGCATGCATACAACATAATTGTACAGTACATTGTTTAGCAGGCTGGGTCAGTAACTATAACCTAGGTTTGTAGCAAACTTTCAATTCAATGCATATTTAAAAAAACACGTTTAAAATTGCCAGATCTTGCATGTATATGCATTTAAATTGTGTCTTGTGGTGTCACATTTTCCTTTTACAGAGGTCATGAGGGCTTATTTACAGCAGCTGAGACAAGAGACGGGGTTAAGGCTTTGTGAGAAGGTATTTGATCCTCAGACAGACAAACCAAGCAAGGTAAAAATATAGTTTTATTTTTCTTATAAAAACACTGCCTGTATGCGATTTTAACTACTGATAGCTGACTGTCATGTATTAGTTACTGAAATTCTAAAACACAAAAGGCTGAGTTTTATAGGGACATACATTAACATGCCAGCAGAGTATATACATTGTCAGAACCTATTAACACATTGTTTTCTATAGCCAAATCCACCCACCACTTGCCTTATTTGGAGTGGAGTAGACAAGGCACTGTAATTTAGTTAACAAAACATGTACTTGCAGTTCCTTTTCTGATGCCAATTAGGGACAAATATGTAGCTAAGTTAGGCTTATTAAGTCTGCAGTTTGCATGTACAATTCTCACAATCGGAAAAGCCACACTTTTTAGATTATAGAGATTAATTGCATGAAAAGAGGTCAAAATAAATAATGTATGTACAGCTGTGCTCATAAGTTTACATACCCTGGCAGAATTTATGATTTCTTGGCCATTTTTCATTTATGATTTCTTGGCCATTTTTCAGAGAATATGAATGATAACACAAAAACTTTTCTTTCACTCATGTTTAGTGTTTGGCTGAATCAATTTATTATCAATCAACCGTGTTTACTCTTTTTAAATCATAATGACAACAGAAACTACCCAAATGACCCTGATCAAAAGTTTACATACCCTGGTGATTTTGGCCTGATAACATGCACACATGTTGACACAAAGGGGTTTGAATGGCTATTAAAGGTAACCATCCTCACCTGTGATCTGTTTGCTTGTAATTAGTGTGTGTGTATAAAAGGTCAATGAGTTTCTGGACTCCTGACAGACCCTTGCATCTTTCATCCAGTGCTGCACTGACATTTCTGGAGTCATGAGGAAAGAAAAAGAATTGTCCAAGGATCTGCGGGAAAAGGTAGTTGAACTGTATAAAACAGGAAAGGGATATAAAAAGATATACAAGGAATTGAGAATGCAAATCAGCAGTGTTTAAACTCTAATCAAGAAGTGGAAAATGAGGGGTTCTGTTAAATAACATACTGCATTCATCTTGCCATCAATTCTGACCAAATTTCCTGTGCCTTTGTAGCTCACACATCCCCAAAACATCAGTGATCCACCTCTGTGTTTCACAGTAGGAATGGTGTACCTTTCATCATAGGCCTTGTTGACTCCTCTCTTTTGCGTTTCCCATGACTCCGAATCCAGAAACGTCAGTGCAGCACTGGATGAAAGATGCAAAGGGTCTGTCAGGAGTCCAGAAACTCATTTACCTTTTATACACACACACTAATTACAAGCAAACAGATCACAGGTGAGGATGGTTACCTTTAATAGCCATTCAAGCCCCTTTGTGTCAATTTGTGTGCATGTTATCAGGCCAAAATCACCAGGGTATGTAAACTTTTGATCAGGGTTATTTAGGTAGTTTCTGTTGTCATTATGATTTAAAAAGAGTAAACACAGTTGATTGATAATAAATGGCTTCAGCCAAACACTAAACATGAGTGAAAGAAAAGTTTTTGTGTTATCATTCATATTCTCTGAAAAATGGCCAAGAAATCATAAATTCTGCCAGGGTATGTAAACTTATGAGCACAACTGTATATTGCAAAAAAAATAATATATATATATATATATATATATATATATATATATATATATATATATATATATATATATATATATAATTGTTTTTTGTTTGTTTGTATTACAAAATACAAAATATTTTGTATCTCTTTTTAATTACATGATAAAATGTTGGACTAACAATAATTTCATGAATGTTCTAGATTATCAGCTATAGCTAAACTACAATTCAAGCATTTACGTTGGCTATACCCTTCTTTAATCACCCCATGTTCTTTGTCTTGCAGTGGTGGACATGTTTTGTAAAAAAGCAGTTCATGAACAAGTCCCTCTCTGCTCCCGGACAGTGAAATGAGTAAGGACGCAACAAACAGAATTTCATAGCTTTGCAGCAAGTGATTTGGTGTTTACCCTGTTCAAGGACCTTTTTATACTGTTATAATGCAAATGTATCATTTAAAAGATGGAAAACGGTATTTGTGAAATGTTCATTGTTAAGCTGGTGCTTATTAAAATTGGTTATAAATCTTTTCCTGATCTTGGCCTCTAATAAATGTATTATTAAAGGAATTGTGCATATAGTGTAACATAATCAATGGTTCCTGTGCTCAGGGATTAAAGGTACATAAACACTTTGTGATTTACTAGACGCTTGTGTATTATATGATAAATGAACAAATGCGCCAAATGTGAACACATTCTGAATATGTTAACACCTAGTTTGTTGCTGTTGTTTTTTGATGGCCAAATTACCCCTGCCACTTGCCTTATTTGGAAGAGTGAAATTTTCGAGTTAAATTACAGGACAATTAGACAAAATAAATAGTATGTATTAATACAGGTAGAAAACTCATTATCCAAACAGAAAAGGTTTGGATTTGGGAATAGTTTGAATTTCTGAATATTTGCAACTGTAAAATGGGAAAGTTTAGAGAGGGGATGGAATCAAGTGTAAGCAACAATCTCTTATGTCCTTTAGGCAATATTTACTTGACATAATACAACTTATACAGGCAACCTAAAGGTAGTTTTATATCATTTTGTATACATAGTAGCATCACAAAGATAGTACAGTTCTGTAATCAGGTCATATTTGTTGTTTTAAATAAATATAGACTATTATTTGCATTTTAGAACACAAAAACCAAACCAGAGGCAGAGAAGATGGAAACAAAAGTAATTTTTTCTATTTTAAACATTTTTTTTTATTGAGGTCATGAAGTACATTTAATACAAATTACAATCAGTTAGTCAAATATTAGCTTCATATCTGATCTGATGTGTATTAAGGGGGTTATAGTCCTCATTTTTCTTTTTCTTCCTCTTATGTTAATGATAGGTCACTCTTGGACCTGATAAACAGTTTAAAGTCCAATTCTAGGGGGCTGTGATTAAGCATAACAAAGAATAAACAATAAAAGAAAAACTACATCTTGTGAAGAAATAGTGCTCAGAAGAACAGATCTTTAAGATATACAAGATGCACATGCCAAAATTAGACAATTTACCAGTGCATGTTTTAATGTTATACATAGAGTAATGAAATAGCCAAGATACTACAATATCTCACAGCGCTCATAAAGTTTTCCTACAAGCTCCTGGGTACAAAAGGGTACCTAGCCAACCCTTAAATATGGATTTAAAATTAAGAAAAAATATAGACCTAGGAGCGCCAAATTAAGGCAGAGGAAATGAAATAAATTATACCAACGACTGTAAGAGTAAAACTCCTATATCATATAGGATAACAAGTAAACAACGTCCTAAGATTTACAAAATGTTGACACCAATATTCCTATTGATATCTGATGTAGATAAATACAGATATTGTATATAAATACAAATGTGATACAATTTATTACAAATGCAAATGGGATACAATTAATCACAGTTACAACTTATTGGGTAAAATCATGGATCCATGTTACAGTACATACAAATTATATAAAACACAATCATATAGTATAAAAGAGACTTGTATAAAATGCAGATGGTAATAAAGATGGTAATAAAATTGATATTGGAATAAATATAGCTGAAATTGGGTACAATATTCCCTAAACGCTGTGCAAAATTGCATAAAAAACTCCAAATGTAAGGTGACAAGCTGTGGTGACAAAAAATATATGCAAAGGAAGGGGGGGGGGGCTCAAAAATCAAACATGTGAAAGTGATCAAAAACTGTCCATACAAAAAATATGAGAAAAAAATGAAAAAATGAAGAGTGAAAAAAGTTTGGAACGAAAATAAGTGTCCGTGATGAAAAGTCAATTTTGAAACAAAGATAGTGATATAAAGTTCCAAAATGAAGGTGTGTGTATGTGAATGAATCTTCCTTAAGTCTCCTCAAATGAAGGTTCCAAATAATATGGATGTGGTGGATAGAGGAATGTCCGGTAAAACCTGGGGTGTAATCCCTATATCCAACCTATAAAAGAAATACACAATAGTGCAATATTGCTAACAAATAACATGTAATGTAGAATAAAAGCTCACCAATTCTGCCAACGCGTTTCGGCCCAAAACTGGGCCTTTTTCAAGACTATTAGGTGCTGTGTGATGGTGGCTCTATTTAAGAATATTACTAACCAATCACTGATGTCAGTGTTTTGGAGCTTGTTTTTTGGCGCCAAATGTCAACCCGGAGGGAGATGTGGGTGTCAAATACTGAATAAGTCTACATAAGTTATATTTATTGACGTGGCTGGATGCGATATTAACAATGGTTACTTAAAGGGATTTTGTTTCAATCTTCATTATTTTAGGTTGGTAATACCGAGATTGTCCTTAATGTTTCTGCTGCTCGATATAACCGGAAGTACCTAGAGTGTACCTGACTTGTGTTCTATATCCGGTTTCGCTCTGTGTTCTATTTCCGGTAGATTTGTGATCACTTCCGGTATGGGTATTTGGCGGTACGGGTCGCATGGCCTTATTTAGCGGGTATTTCTATGATATTCTATGAAATGGCCAATCATAAAAGTTGTGCTATTACTTCATAAGAAGTATATGGTAAATTATCGGAAAGGATCTGAAAATTATCTTTAGGTATACAATACTACTTAATGACATATAAAAGTACATATAAAAAAATGAATACAAAAATAAAATAGTCGTCCATAAAAGCAAGTGAACCAGAATGGCTGTGGTAAAAGACGCTGGCACATGTTCATGAGAAAATAAACAAATAAACAGTAAACATATAAATACACATAATTTGAAACACAGGGTAAAATCAATAATTTAAAATACAAAATGCAAATGGTGTAAAAAATGTGTAAAACATCGGCATAGATAATATTTAGATTGGGATAATCATAACGCTCAAGTTGTCTTTAAAAAGGGGGGTGTAAAATATAAAATTCATAAAATTCCTTAAGGAAGCGGGATAAGTATACAATAGAACAATAGAGTGTGTTAGGAAACAATTCCATAAATGTAATATATGGGAAGTGTATTCCTAAGAGTCCTTCACATGGTGTGAATAAGTTAAAATACAATCAACTAATATAATTGTTCCAGGGACTGGCTAAAAAGAATGGGTTATATAGAAACATTGTGGGAGAGGGTCGGAGTTCTGGATTTATGTCAATGGAGATAAAATAAGAACTATCGTACCTTAGGGATGTCTGTTCATATTTAAAGAATACCTTGGGAGAATCAGAGATAACTCCAAATCTAGCTAGTATGAAAATACATGCTAAGGGGTTATGTGGTCCCCCAAATAAACTATTTCCCAGAATTCTTCATTTTAGGCTTAATAGGTGTGACAAATCTTCCCTGTTTAAACCCCTAGGGTATAGGCAGTCCATATTAAAGATCCATCTGTATTCTGCTATTAATAGTCTTTTTTCTTGATCTCCACCCCTCCAATTGGGTGTGACTAGTTGGATGCCAATATAGCTAAAATCTTTTTGTTTGGCCTGATGTTGGGTTAAAAAATGTCTATATAGTGCTGTTTCGGTGTTTTTGTGTTTAATCTTTAATAGGTGCTCCCTGATCCGGTCTTTCAGGATTCTGGATGTTTGTCCTATATATTGGAAACCGCAACTGCACCATATCATATAGATCACTCCTTTACTACTACATTTTATAAGGTCCTTGATTTTGTATTTAACCTTCGTGTTAAACGAGGTATATTCTTTTGTTTTCACTCCCCTCTGACAGGCCTTACAGCTAACACACGGATAAAAGCCTTTAACTTCTCTACCATATACATCTCTTGTGTTGGTCATCGTGTTTCTGGGTATGCTTGGAGAGAGTTTATTTTTCAAGTTGTTTGTCTTTCTATATATAAATATTGGGCGGGGTGTTAGTTTATCCCCAATTATATCATCATTTCTTAGTAATGGCCAGTGTTTCTCTACGATCTTCTCCACAATATGCCTGTTTTCACTGTATTCCATAATAAAAGGGATGTTTAATTGGTCTCCGTCTAGATTGTTGTAGACTTTTTTTGGTTTATATGACAGAAGATCTTTCCTATTTCTCTGTCTTACTTCTTCTATGTCATTTTCGAGGGCTCCTTCTTCGTATCCCCGTTCCAGGAATCTGTTTTTTAAAATGAGAGTTTGCTCTTCCCATTTCTTGGGGTCTGAGCAATTTTTCTTTAGTCTCAACATTTGTCCTTTCGGTATGTTGGACTTCCATCTCTTAAGGTGGCAGCTCAGACCCCAAGAAATGGGAAGAGCAAACTCTCATTTTAAAAAACAGATTCCTGGAACGGGGATACGAAGAAGGAGCCCTCGAAAATGACATAGAAGAAGTAAGACAGAGAAATAGGAAAGATCTTCTGTCATATAAACCAAAAAAAGTCTACAACAATCTAGACGGAGACCAATTAAACATCCCTTTTATTATGGAATACAGTGAAAACTGGCATATTGTGGAGAAGATCGTAGAGAAACACTGGCCATTACTAAGAAATGATGATATCATTGGGGATAAACTAACACCCCACCCAATATTTATATATAGAAAGACAAACAACTTGAAAAATAAACTCTCTCCAAGCATACCCAGAAACACGATGACCAACACAAGAGATGTATATGGTAGAGAAGTTAAAGGCTTTTATCCGTGTGTTAGCTGTAAGGCCTGTCAGAGGGGAGTGAAAACAAAAGAATTTACCTCGTTTAACACGAAGGTTAAATACAAAATCAAGGACCTTATAAAATGTAGTAGTAAAGGAGTGATCTATATGATATGGTGCAGTTGCGGTTTCCAATATATAGGACAAACATCCAGAATCCTGAAAGACCGGATCAGGGAGCACCTATTAAAGATTAAACACAAAAACACCGAAACAGCACTATATAGACATTTTTTAACCCAACATCAGGCCAAACAAAAAGATTTTAGCTATATTGGCATCCAACTAGTCACACCCAATTGGAGGGGTGGAGATCAAGAAAAAAGACTATTAATAGCAGAATCCAGATGGATCTTTAATATGGACTGCCTATACCCTAGGGGTTTAAACAACAGGGAAGATTTGTCACACCTATTAAGCCTAAAATGAAGAATTCTGGGAAATAGTTTATTTGGGGGACCACATAACCCCTTAGCATGTATTTTCATACTAGCTAGATTTGGAGTTATCTCTAATTCTCCCAAGGTATTCTTTAAATATGAACAGACATCCCTTAGGTACGATAGTTCTTATTTTATCTCCATTGACATAAATCCAGAACTCCGACCCTCTCCCACAATGTTTCTATATAACCCATTCTTTTTAGCCAGTCCCTGGAACAATTATATTAGTTGATTGTATTTCTCCAACAAAGGTGTGTCCGGTCCACGGCGTCATCCTTACTTGTGGGATATTCTCTTCCCCAACAGGAAATGGCAAAGAGTCCCAGCAAAGCTGGTCACATGATCCCTCCTAGGCTCCGTCCACCCCAGTCATTCTCTTTGCCATTGCACAGGCAACATCTCCACGGAGATGGTTAAGAGTTTTTTGGTGTTTAAATGTAGTTTTTATTCTTCAATCAAGTGTTTGTTATTTTAAAATAGTGCTGGTATGTACTATTTACTCTGAAACAGAAAAAAGATGAAGATTTCTGTTTGTGAGAGGAAGATGATTTTAGCAGAAGTTACTAAAATCGATTGCTGTTTCCACACAGGACTGTTGAGAAGAAGTAACTTCAGTTGGGGGAAACAGTTGGCAGACTTTTCTGCTTAAGGTATGACTGGCCATATTTCTAACAAGACTATGTAATGCTGGAAGGCTGTCATTTCCCCTTATGGGGACCGGTAAGCCATTTTCTTAGTTAAATAAAAGAATAAAGGGCTTCATAAGGGCTTAAAAAACTGGTAGACATTTTTCTGGGCTAAAACGATTGCTTTGCTAGGCATATTTTGCAGATTCTAACTATTAATGGTTATTATAATCTTGGGGATTGTTTAGAAAAACAGCAGGCACTGTGTTGGACACCTTTTTCAGATGGGGGCCTTTTCTAGTTATAGACAGAGCCTCATTTTCGCGCCACTAATGCGCAGTTGTTTTTGGAGAGCAAGGCATGCAGATGCATGTGTGAGGAGCTAAGAATCACTGAAAAAGCTTATAGAAGGCATCATTTGGTATCGTATTCCCCTCTGGGCTTGGTTGGGTCTCAGCAAAGCATATTGCCGGGACTGTATAGGGGTTAAATGTAAAAACGGCTCCGGTTCCGTTAATTTAAGGGTTAAAGCTCTGAAATTTGGTGTGCAATACTTTTAATGCTTTAAGACACTGTGGTGAAATTTTGGTGAATTTTGAACAATTCCTTCATACTTTTTCACATATTCAGTAATAAAGTGTTTTCAGTTTGAAATTTAAAGTGACAGTAACGGTTTTATTTTAAAACGTTTTTTGTGCTTTGTTGACAAGTTTAAGCCTGTTTAACATGTCTGTACCATCAGATAAGCTATGTTCTATATGTATGAAAGCCAAGGTGTCTCCCCATTTAAATTTATGTGATAATTGTGCCATAGTGTCCAAACAAAGTAGGGACAGCAATGCCACAGATAATGATATTGCCCAAGATGATTCCTCAAATGAGGGGAGTAAACATGATACTACATCATCCCCTTCTGTGTCTACACCAGTTTTGCCCACACAAGAGGCCCCTAGTACATCTAGTGCGCCAATTCTTATTACCATGCAACAATTAACGGCTGTAATGGATAACTCTATAGCAAACATTTTATCCAAAATGCCTACTTATCAGAGAAAGCGCGATTGCTCTGTTTTAAACACTGAAGAGCAAGAGGACGCTGATGATAACTGTTCTGACATACCCTCACACCAATCTGAAGGGGCCATGAGGGAGGTTTTGTCTGAGGGAGAAATTTCAGATTCAGGAAAAATTTCTCAACAAGCTGAACCTGATGTTGTGACATTTAAATTTAAATTAGAACATCTCCGCGCACTGCTTAAGGAGGTATTATCTACTCTGGATGATTGTGACAATTTGGTCATTCCAGAGAAATTATGTAAGATGGACAAGTTCCTAGAGGTTCCGGTGCCCCCCGACGCTTTTCCTATACCCAAGCGGGTGGCGGACATAGTAAATAAAGAGTGGGAAAGGCCCGGCATACCTTTTGTCCCCCCCCCCTATATTTAAGAAATTATTTCCTATAGTCGACCCCAGAAAGGACTTATGGCAGACAGTCCCCAAGGTCGAGGGGGCGGTTTCTACTCTAAACAAACGCACTACTATTCCTATCGAAGATAGTTGTGCTTTCAAAGATCCTATGGATAAAAAATTAGAGGGTTTGCTTAAAAAGATTTTTGTTCAGCAAGGTTACCTTCTACAACCAATTTCATGCATTGTTCCTGTCACTACGGCAGCGTGTTTCTGGTTCGAGGAACTAGAAAAGTTGCTCAATAAAGAATCTTCGTATGAGGAGGTTATGGACAGAGTTCAAGCACTTAAATTGGCTAACTCTTTTATTTTAGATGCCGCTTTGCAATTAGCTAGATTAGCGGCGAAAAATTCAGGGTTTGCTATCGTGGCGCGCAGAGCGCTTTGGCTAAAGTCTTGGTCAGCGGATGTGTCTTCCAAGACAAAATTGCTTAACATCCCTTTCAAGGGTAAAACATTATTTGGACCTAATTTGAAAGAGATTATTTCAGACATCACTGGGGGAAAGGGCCACGCCCTCCCACAGGATAGGTCTTTTAAGGCTAAAAATAAGCCTAATTTTCGTCCCTTTCGCAGAAACGGACCAGCCTCTAATTCTACATCCTCTAAGCAAGAGGGTAATACTTCACAACCCAAACCAGCCTGGAGACCAATGCAAGGCTGGAACAAGGGTAAGCAGGCCAAGAAGCCTACCACTGCTACCAAAACAGCATGAAGGGATGGCCCCCGATCCGGGACCGGATCTGGTGGGGGGCAGACTTTCTCTCTTTGCTCAGGCTTGGGCAAGAGATGTTCAGGATCCTTGGGCGCTAGAAATAGTTTCTCAAGGTTATCTCCTGGAATTCAAGGAACTACCCCCAAGGGGAAGGTTCCACAGGTCTCAATTATCTTCAAACCAAATAAAAAGACAGGCATTCTTACATTGTGTAGAAGACCTGTTAAAGATGGGAGTGATTCATCCAGTTCCAATAAGAGAACAAGGGATGGGTTTTTATTCCAACCTGTTCATAGTTCCCAAAAAAGAGGGAACATTCAGACCAATTTTGGATCTCAAGATCCTAAACAAATTTCTCAAGGTTCCATCGTTCAAAATGGAAACTATTCGAACGATCCTACCTACTATCCAGGAAAATCAATTTATGACTACCGTGGATTTAAAGGATGCGTACCTACATATTCCTATCCACAAGGAACATCATCAGTTCCTAAGGTTCGCTTTTCTGGACAAGCATTACCAGTTTGTGGCACTTCCATTCGGATTAGCCACTGCTCCAAGGATTTTCACAAAGGTACTAGGGTCCCTTCTAGCGGTTCTAAGACCAAGGGGCATTGCAGTAGTACCTTACTTGGACGACATCCTGATTCAAGCGTCGTCTCTGTCAAAAGCAAAGGCTCATTCGGACATCGTCCTAGCCTTTCTCAGATCTCACGGATGGAAGGTGAACAAAGAAAAAAGTTCTCTGTCCCCGTCAACAAGAGTTCCCTTCTTGGGAACAATAATAGATTCCTTAGAAATGAGGATTTTTCTGACAGAGGTCAGAAAATCAAAAATTCTAAGCTCTTGTCAAGTACTTCATTCTGTTCTTCGTCCTTCCAAAGCGCAGTGCATGGAAGTAATAGGATTGATGGTTGCAGCAATGGACATAGTTCCTTTTGCACGAATTCATCTAAGACCATTACAACTGTGCATGCTCAGACAGTGGAATGGGGATTATACAGACTTGTCTCCGACGATTCAAGTAGATCAAAAGACCAGAGATTCACTCCGTTGGTGGCTGACCCTGGACAATCTGTCACAGGGAATGAGCTTCCGCAGACCAGAGTGGGTCATTGTCACGACCGACGCCAGCCTGGTGGGCTGGGGCGCGGTCTGGGAACCCCTGAAAGCTCAGGGTCTATGGTCTCGGGAAGAATCTCTTCTCCCGATAAACATTCTGGAACTGAGAGCGATATTCAATGCTCTCAAAGCTTGGCCTCAACTAGCAAAGGCCAAATTCATAAGGTTTCAATCAGACAACATGATGACTGTTGCATATATCAATCATCAGGGGGGAACAAGGAGTTCCCTGGCGATGGAAGAAGTGACCAAAATAATTCAATGGGCGGAGGATCACTCCTGCCACTTGTCTGCAATCCACATCCCAGGAGTGGAAAATTGGGAAGCGGATTTTCTGAGTCGTCAGACATTCCATCCGGGGGAGTGGGAACTCCATCCGGAAATCTTTGCCCAAATAACTCAATTATGGGGCATTCCAGACATGGATCTGATGGCGTCTCGTCAGAACTTCAAGGTTCCTTGCTACGGGTCCAGATCCAGGGATCCCAAGGCGACTCTAGTAGATGCACTAGTAGCACCTTGGACCTTCAACCTAGCTTATGTATTCCCACCATTTCCTCTCATTCCCAGGCTGGTAGCCAGGATCAATCAGGAGAGGGCTTCGGTGATCTTGATAGCTCCTGCGTGGCCACGCAGGACTTGGTATGCAGACCTGGTGAATATGTCATCGGCTCCACCATGGAAGCTACCTTTGAGACAGGACCTTCTTGTTCAAGGTCCATTCGAACATCCGAATCTGGTTTCCCTCCAACTGACGGCTTGGAGATTGAACGCTTGATTTTATCAAAGCGTGGGTTTTCAGATTCTGTAATAGATACTCTGATTCAGGCTAGAAAGCCTGTAACTAGAAAAATTTACCATAAAATATGGAAAAAATATATCTGTTGGTGTGAATCTAAAGGATTCCCATGGAACAAGATAAAAATTCCTAAGATTCTATCCTTTCTACAAGAAGGTTTGGAGAAAGGATTATCTGCAAGTTCTCTGAAGGGACAGATCTCTGCTTTATCTGTTTTACTTCACAAAAGGCTGGCAGCTGTACCAGATGTTCAAGCATTTGTTCAGGCTCTGGTTAGAATCAAGCCTGTTTACAGACCTTTGACTCCTCCCTGGAGTCTAAATCTAGTTCTTTCAGTTCTTCAAGGGGTTCCGTTTGAACCCTTACATTCCGTAGATATTAAGTTATTATCTTGGAAAGTTTTGTTTTTAGTTGCAATTTCTTCTGCTAGAAGAGTTTCAGAGTTATCTGCTCTGCAGTGTTCTCCGCCCTATCTGGTGTTCCATGCAGATAAGGTGGTTTTGCGTACTAAGCCTGGTTTTCTTCCAAAAGTTGTTTCCAACAAAAATATTAACCAGGAGATAGTTGTACCTTCTTTGTGTCCGAATCCAGTTTCAAAGAAGGAACGTTTGTTACACAATTTGGACGTAGTCCGTGCTCTAAAATTCTATTTAGAGGCTACTAAAGATTTCAGACAAACATCTTCCTTGTTTGTTGTTTATTCTGGTAAAAGGAGAGGTCAAAAAGCGACTTCTACCTCTCTTTCCTTTTGGCTTAAAAGCATTATCCGATTGGCTTATGAGACTGCCGGACGGCAGCCTCCTGAAAGAATCACAGCTCACTCCACTAGGGCTGTGGCTTCCACATGGGCCTTCAAGAACGAGGCTTCTGTTGACCAGATATGTAAGGCAGCGACTTGGTCTTCACTGCACACTTTTGCCAAATTTTACAAATTTGATACTTTTGCTTCTTCGGAGGCTATTTTTGGGAGAGAGGTTTTGCAAGCTGTGGTGCCTTCCGTTTAGGTGACCTGATTTGCTCCCTCCCTTCATCCGTGTCCTAAAGCTTTGGTATTGGTTCCCACAAGTAAGGATGACGCCGTGGACCGGACACACCTATGTTGGAGAAAACAGAATTTATTCTTACCTGATAAATTACTTTCTCCAACGGTGTGTCCGGTCCACGGCCCGCCCTGGTTTTTTTAATCAGGTCTGATGAATTATTTTCTCTAACTACAGTCGCCACGGTATCATATGATTTCTCCTATATATATTTCCTCCTGTCCGTCGGTCGAATGACTGGGGTGGGCGGAGCCTAGGAGGGATCATGTGACCAGCTTTGCTGGGACTCTTTGCCATTTCCTGTTGGGGAAGAGAATATCCCACAAGTAAGGATGACGCCGTGGACCGGACACACCGTTGGAGAAAGTAATTTATCAGGTAAGCATAAATTCTGTTTTTAACTTATTCACACCATGTGAAGGACTCTTAGGAATACACTGCCCATATATTACATTTAGGGAATTGTTTCCTAACACACTCTGTTGTTCTATTGTATACTTATCCCGCTTCCTTAAGGAATTTTATGAATTTTATATTTTACACCCCCCTTTTTAAAGACAACTTGAGCGTTATGATTATCCCAATCTAAATATTATCTATGCCGATGTTTTACACATGTTTTACACCATTTGCATTTTGTATTTTAAATTATTGATTTTACCCTGTGTTTCAAATTATGTGTATTTATATGTTTACTGTTTATTTGTTTATTTTCTCATGAACATGTGCCAGCGTCTTTTACCACAGCCATTCTGGTTCACTTGCTTTTATGGACGACTATTTTATTTTTGTATTCATTTTTTATATGTACTTTTATATGTCATTAAGTAGTATTGTATACCTAAAGATAATTTTCAGATCCTTTCCGATAATTTACCATATACTTCTTATGAAGTAATAGCACAACTCTTATGATTGGCCATTTCATAGAATTTCATAGAAATACCCGCTAAATAAGGCCATGCGACCCGTACCGCCAAATACCCATACCGGAAGTGATCACAAATCTACCGGAAATAGAACACAAGTCAGGTACACTCTAGGTACTTCCGGTTATATCGAGCAGCAGAAACATTAAGGGCAATCTCGGTATTACCAACCTAAAATAATGAAGATTGAAACAAAATCCCTTTAAGTAACCATTGTTAATATCGCATCCAGCCACGTCAGTAAATATAACTTATGTAGACTTATTCAGTATTTGACACCCACATCTCCCTCCGGGTTGACATTTGGCGCCAAAAAACAAGCGCCAAAACACTGACATCAGTGATTGGTTAGTAATATTCTTAAATAGAGCCACCATCACACAGCACCTATAGTCTTGAAAAAGGCCCAGTTTTGGGCCGAAACGCGTTGGCAGAATTGGTGAGCTTTTATCCTACATTACATGTTATTTGTTAGCAATATTGCACTATTGTGTATTTCTTTTATAGGTTGGATATAGGGATTACACCCCAGGTTTTACCGGACATTCCTCTATCCACCACATCCATATTATTTGGAACCTTCATTTGAGGAGACTTAAGGAAGATTCATTCACATATACACACCTTCATTTTGGAACTTTATATCACTATCTTTGTTTCAAAATTGACTTTTCATCACAGACACTTATTTCTCCAACATAGGTGTGTCCGGTCCACGGCGTCATCCTTACTTGTGGGATATTCTCTTCCCCAACAGGAAATGGCAAAGAGCCCAGCAAAGCTGGTCACATGATCCCTCCTAGGCTCCGCCTACCCCAGTCATTCTCTTTGCCGTTGTACAGGCAACATCTCCACGGAGATGGCTTAGAGTTTTTTAGTGTTTAACTGTAGTTTTTATTATTCAATCAAGAGTTTGTTATTTTAAAATAGTGCTGGTATGTACTATTTACTCTGAAACAGAAAAGAGATGAAGATTTCTGTTTGTAAGAGGAAAATGATTTTAGCAACCGTTACTAAAATCGATGGCTGTTCCACACAGGACTGTTGAGAGGAATTAACTTCAGTTGGGGGAACAGTGAGCAGACTTTTGCTGCTTGAGGTATGACACATTCTAACAAGACGATGTAATGCTGGAAGCTGTCATTTTCCCTATGGGATCCGGTAAGCCATTTTTATTACAGAGTAAATAAGGGCTTCACAAGGGCTTGTTAAGACTGTAGACATTTTCTGGGCTAAATCGATTCATATATAACATATTTAGCCTTGAGGAATCATTTAATCTGGGTATTTTTGTAAAATAATATCGGCAGGCACTGTTTTAGACACCTTATTCTCTAGGGGCTTTCCCTAATCATAGGCAGAGCCTCATTTTCGCGCCGGTATTGCGCACTTGTTTTTGAGAAGCATGACATGCAGTCGCATGTGTGAGGAGCTCTGATACATAGAAAAGACTTTCTGAAGGCGTCATTTGGTATCGTATTCCCCTTTGGGCTTGGTTGGGTCTCAGCAAAGCAGATACCAGGGACTGTAAAGGGGTTAAAGATAAAAACGGCTCCGGTTCCGTTATTTTAAGGGTTAAAGCTTCCAAATTTGGTGTGCAATACTTTTAAGGCTTTAAGACATTGTGGTGAAATTTTGGTGAATTTTGAACAATTCCTTCATATTTTTTCGCAATTGCAGTAATAAAGTGTGTTCAGTTTAAAATTTAAAGTGACAGTAACGGTTTTATTTTAAAACGTTTTTTGTACTTTGTTTTCAAGTTTATGCCTGTTTAACATGTCTGAACTACCAGATAGACTGTGTTCTGAATGTGGGGAAGCCAAGGTTCCTTCTCATTTAAATAGATGTGATTTATGTGACACTGAAAATGATGCCCAAGATGATTCCTCAAGTGAGGGGAGTAAGCATGGTACTGCATCATTCCCTCCTTCGTCTACACCAGTCTTGCCCACTCAGGAGGCCCCTAGTACATCTAGCGCGCCAATACTCCTTACTATGCAACAATTAACGGCTGTAATGGATAATTCTATCAAAAACATTTTAGCCAAAATGCCCACTTATCAGCGTAAGCGCGACTGCTCTGTTTTAGATACTGAAGAGCATGAGGACGCTGATGATAATGGTTCTGATATGCCCCTACACCAGTCTGAGGGGGCCAGGGAGGTTTTGTCTGAGGGAGAAATTTCAGATTCAGGGAAAATTTCTCAACAAGCTGAACCCGATGTGATTTCATTTAAATTTAAGTTGGAACATCTCCGCGCTCTGCTTAAGGAGGTGTTATCCACTCTGGATGATTGTGAGAATTTGATCATCCCAGAGAAACTATGTAAAATGGACAAGTTCCTAGAGGTCCCGGGGCCCCCAGAAGCTTTTCCTATACCCAAGCGGGTGGCGGACATTGTAAATAAAGAATGGGAAAGGCCCGGTATACCTTTCGTCCCTCCCCCCATATTTAAAAAATTGTTTCCCATGGTCGACCCCAGAAAGGACTTATGGCAGACAGTCCCCAAGGTCGAGGGGGCGGTTTCTACTTTAAACAAACGCACCACTATACCCATAGAAGATAGTTGTGCTTTCAAAGATCCTATGGATAAAAAATTAGAAGGTTTGCTTAAAAAGATGTTTGTTCAGCAAGGTTACCTTCTACAACCAATTTCATGCATTGTCCCTGTCACTACAGCCGCGTGTTTCTGGTTCGATGAGCTAGAAAAGGCGATCGATAGTGATTCTCCTCCTTATGAGGAGATTATGGACAGAATCCGTGCTCTCAAATTGGCTAATTCTTTCACCCTAGACGCCACTTTGCAATTGGCTAGGTTAGCGGCGAAAAATTCTGGGTTTGCTATTGTGGCGCGCAGAGCGCTTTGGTTGAAATCTTGGTCAGCGGATGCGTCTTCCAAGAACAAATTGCTTAACATTCCTTTCAAGGGGAAAACGCTGTTTGGCCCTGACTTGAAAGAGATTATCTCTGATATCACTGGGGGTAAGGGCCACGCCCTTCCTCAGGATAGGTCTTTCAAGGCCAAAAATAAACCTAATTTTCGTCCCTTTCGTAGAAACGGACCAGCCCCAAGTGCTACGTCCTCTAAACAAGAGGGTAATACTTCTCAAGCCAAGCCAGCCTGGAGACCAATGCAAGGCTGGAACAAGGGAAAGCAGGCCAAGAAGCCTGCCACTGCTACCAAGACAGCATGAAATGTTGGCCCCCGATCCGGGACCGGATCTGGTGGGGGGCAGACTCTCTCTCTTCGCTCAGGCTTGGGCAAGAGATGTTCTGGATCCTTGGGCACTAGAAATAGTCTCCCAAGGTTATCTTCTGGAATTCAAGGGGCCCCCCCCAAGGGGGAGGTTCCACAGGTCTCAATTGTCTTCAGACCACATAAAGAGACAGGCATTCTTACATTGTGTAGAAGACCTGTTAAAAATGGGAGTGATTCATCCTGTTCCATTAGGAGAACAAGGGATGGGGTTCTACTCCAATCTGTTCGTAGTTCCCAAAAAAGAGGGAACGTTCAGACCAATCTTGGATCTCAAGATCCTAAACAAGTTTCTCAAGGTTCCATCGTTCAAAATGGAAACTATTCGAACAATTCTTCCTTCCATCCAGGAAGGTCAATTCATGACCACGGTGGATTTAAAGGATGCGTATCTACATATTCCTATCCACAAGGAACATCATCGGTTCCTAAGGTTCGCATTCCTGGACAAGCATTACCAGTTCGTGGCACTTCCTTTCGGATTAGCCACTGCTCCAAGGATTTTCACAAAGGTACTAGGGTCCCTTCTAGCGGTACTAAGACCAAGGGGCATTGCAGTAGTACCTTACTTGGACGACATTCTGATTCAAGCGTCGTCCCTTCCTCAAGCAAAGGCTCACACGGACATAGTCCTGGCCTTTCTCAGATCTCACGGATGGAAAGTGAACGTAGAAAAGAGTTCTCTATCTCCGTCAACAAGGGTTCCCTTCTTGGGAACAATAATAGACTCCTTAGAAATGAGGATTTTTCTGACAGAGGCCAGAAAAACAAAACTTCTAAACTCTTGTCAAACACTTCATTCCGTTCCTCTTCCTTCCATAGCGCAGTGCATGGAAGTAATAGGTTTGATGGTAGCGGCAATGGACATAGTTCCTTTTGCGCGCATTCATCTAAGACCATTACAACTGTGCATGCTCAGTCAGTGGAATGGGGACTATACAGACTTGTCTCCGACGATTCAAGTAAATCAGAGGACCAGAGACTCACTCCGTTGGTGGCTGTCCCTGGACAACCTGTCACAAGGGATGACCTTCCGCAGACCAGAGTGGGTCATTGTCACGACCGATGCCAGTCTGATGGGCTGGGGCGCGGTCTGGGGACCCCTGAAAGCTCAGGGTCTTTGGTCTCGGGAAGAATCTCTTCTACCGATAAATATTCTGGAACTGAGAGCGATATTCAATGCTCTCAAGGCTTGGCCTCAGCTAGCAAAGGCCAAGTTCATACGGTTTCAATCAGACAACATGACGACTGTTGCGTACATCAACCATCAGGGGGGAACAAGGAGTTCCCTGGCGATGGAAGAAGTGACCAAAATCATTCAATGGGCGGAGACTCACTCCTGCCACCTGTCTGCAATCCACATTCCAGGAGTGGAAAATTGGGAAGCGGATTTTCTGAGTCGTCAGACATTACATCCGGGGGAGTGGGAACTCCATCCGGAAATCTTTGCCCAAATTACTCAATTGTGGGGCATTCCAGACATGGATCTGATGGCCTCTCGTCAGAACTTCAAGGTTCCTTGCTACGGGTCCAGATCCAGGGATCCCAAGGCGACTCTAGTAGATGCACTAGTAGCACCTTGGACCTTCAAACTAGCTTATGTATTCCCGCCGTTTCCTCTCATCCCCAGGCTGGTAGCCAGGATCAATCAGGAGAGGGCGTCGGTGATCTTGATAGCTCCTGCGTGGCCACGCAGGACTTGGTATGCAGATCTGGTGAATATGTCATCGGCTCCACCATGGAAGCTACCTTTGAGACGAGACCTTCTTGTTCAAGGTCCGTTCGAACATCCGAATCTGGTCTCACTCCAGCTGACTGCTTGGAGATTGAACGCTTGATCTTATCAAAACGAGGGTTCTCAGATTCTGTTATTGATACTCTTGTTCAGGCCAGAAAGCCTGTAACTAGAAAAATTTACCACAAAATATGGAAAAAATATATCTGTTGGTGTGAATCTAAAGGATTCCCTTGGAACAAGGTAAAGATTCCTAAGATTCTATCCTTTCTTCAAGAAGGATTGGAGAAAGGATTATCGGCAAGTTCCTTGAAGGGACAGATTTCTGCCTTGTCTGTGTTACTTCACAAAGAGCTGGCAGCTGTGCCAGATGTTCAAGCCTTTGTTCAGGCTCTGGTTAGAATCAAGCCTGTTTACAAACCTTTGACTCCTCCTTGGAGTCTCAACTTAGTTCTTTCAGTTCTTCAGGGGGTTCCGTTTGAACCCTTGCATTCCGTTGATATTAAGTTATTATCTTGGAAAGTTTTGTTTTTGGTTGCAATTTCTTCTGCTAGAAGAGTTTCAGAATTATCTGCTCTGCAGTGTTCTCCTCCTTATCTGGTTTTCCATGCAGATAAGGTGGTTTTACGTACTAAACCTGGTTTTCTTCCGAAAGTTGTTTCTAACAAAAACATTAACCAGGAGATAGTCGTGCCTTCTTTGTGTCCGAATCCAGTTTCAAAGAAGGAACGTTTGTTGCACAATTTGGATGTTGTTCGCGCTCTAAAATTCTATTTAGATGCTACAAAGGATTTTAGACAAACATCTTCCTTGTTTGTTGTTTATTCTGGTAAAAGGAGAGGTCAAAAAGCAACTTCTACCTCTCTCTCTTTTTGGATTAAAAGCATCATCAGATTGGCTTATGAGACTGCCGGACGGCAGCCTCCTGAAAGAATCACAGCTCATTCCACTAGGGCTGTGGCTTCCACATGGGCCTTCAAGAACGAGGCTTCTGTTGATCAGATATGTAGGGCAGCGACTTGGTCTTCACTGCACACTTTTACCAAATTTTACAAGTTTGATACTTTTGCTTCTTCTGAGGCTATTTTTGGGAGAAAGGTTTTGCAAACCGTGGTGCCTTCCATTTAGGTGACCTGATTTGCTCCCTCCCTTCATCCGTGTCCTAAAGCTTTGGTATTGGTTCCCACAAGTAAGGATGACGCCGTGGACCGGACACACCTATGTTGGAGAAAACAGAATTTATGTTTACCTGATAAATTACTTTCTCCAACGGTGTGTCCGGTCCACGGCCCGCCCTGGTTTTTTAATCAGGTCTGATGATTTATTTTCTTTAACTACAGTCACCACGGTATCATATGGTTTCTCCTATGCAAATATTCCTCCTTTACGTCGGTCGAATGACTGGGGTAGGCGGAGCCTAGGAGGGATCATGTGACCAGCTTTGCTGGGCTCTTTGCCATTTCCTGTTGGGGAAGAGAATATCCCACAAGTAAGGATGACGCCGTGGACCGGACACACCGTTGGAGAAAGTAATTTATCAGGTAAACATAAATTCTGTTTTTCATTCCAAACTTTTTTCACTCTTCATTTTTTTCATTTTTTTCTCATATTTTTTGTATGGACAGTTTTTGATCACTTTCACATGTTTGATTTTTGAGGCCCCCCCCCCCCCCCTTCCTTTGCATATATTTTTTGTCACCACAGCTTGTCACCTTACATTTGGAGTTTTTTATGCAATTTTTTATGCAATTTTGCACAGCGTTTAGGGAATATTGTACCCAATTTCAGCTATATTTATTCCAATATCAATTTTATTACCATCTTTATTACCATCTGCATTTTATACAAGTAATGAAATAGCCGCCACATATTTATCCAGTATGGTCTATTAGGATATCCTGGTGTTTTGTATATATGCTTCAACTTTATGGTTTATATCAGCCTTGTCTTTATCGTGGTGTTTAGTTTATGGCCTGGTTATGTGCGATTTTTGCTGTCATCCCTAGTCTATGTGATATGTTAAATTGCTAGACAATGAGGAGGCTGTCTGATGTGTATAGGCTCTTGGGTGCCTTCTCCCTAAAATGTATAACAAATTGAGTGCCGTATAGTGTCCTCTATTATGTTTTATAATACAGATCTCTTGTGGCCCCGGCCGCAGGCCCCAATGTCAAGTCTAAATTAGGGAATATAACTAGTGGTCAATGCTAACGTTAAACTGTGTGTTAATATAAGCAACCGTATCCCTTTGGACAGTGAGACCTTAAAAAATTGGGCATTTATACTGGGGATTTGGTCGATCTGAGCTTTATACTGATGTGCTTTAGGTGTTAATTGTTTCAGGCATCAGTTAAGTGGATATTAACCATATTGAAGGTTAAGCAAAGAAGGGAGTAAGCAATGAGTATTTAGGGTGATTCAGCTGTATCTCTTTAAACAGTAGAACTTTATATTTTGTGGCATTGTAGTAGATATTTGGTTGATCTGATTTTAATACTGATGTTCTTCAGGTGCTAGTTGCTTCAAGCGTCTGTATAGTAAATAGTGACCATGTTAGAAGTTAAATAAAAATGGGGATATACAATAAGTGGTTGTGGTGTCTAGTGTGTAATGTATTGTTTTCATGGCGTTGAGGGTCCGGCTCTCTATTCAAGCAGAAGAGTCTGGTTGCAATGTTTTGAACGTCCGGTCTTCTAGTCCAACGTCAAAAATACAGCAAATGGTTTGATCAATTCTGTTCTTCCAAGTATCTCTAGGATACAGGGTATTTATTGAGTTATTTTGCTGTAAGATGGTTCCAATATCGGCATTTGTCTGGAAAATCGGTTGGAACTCTAAGAGGATGCAACCACTCAGGTTTGCTGTTCGGACACGCCCCCCCCCCCCCCCCCCCCCCCCCACACACACACACTATTTTGTTTGTTTTTAAAATAAATTAAGACTTTTTATTATTATTTATTTTATTCTGGATTTGGAGATTTGGACCTGTATTGATATTCAAATCTCAAAGTATTCCATACACCTTGAAATCAGTTACAGGAAGCCAACCCTTTAAAAGTATAACTTAAAAATAAACTATGTTGTGTTATAAGAGGAGGGGGAAGAAGAGTTTGTGTTTCATATAGCAGAAAACCATGGTGATCACTAGTAAATAAAGTTTGTATAGATTCATAATCACATATAATCAGAAACCTATGTAAACTAAAACATGTATTACCTTTTAGAGGAATAACTCCCTTATGCAGTTAGGGGAGCTTTTAACAGCATACATATCTGGATCTATTTTTATTTTATTTTATTTAAATAGTAACAGTCTAGAAGACCTTCCTTTAGTTTAATACAGGGATGGACAACTGGCAGCCCAAGGGTGTTATACGGCTCTATTTGTGACCCCAGGAAAACTAAAAAAAATTGTTTTGGGGTGGCCAAAACTCTATCTGGTATCACATAGAGAATATGGGCTCAAGTATTTTATGTTTAAATCATTTTATTAAAGCATTTGTTTATAATACAATAGATCAAGTCATTCTTTGACAATGGACATAAGTACATGCATAAACAGAATCATATAGAAATTGTGGATAACAACTCTTTACATAGACCCTCAAAAAAAGCAACCTCTCCACTTTCTTTCTAGAAGTTCGATTGTCATCCCGAGCATCATGGAGATATTTCTGGGAAAGGAAATGTAACAATTATAACAATTATAATAAAAGGAGGGAGGGGGGGATAAGAACTAGATAAATAAATAATATCTTGAAAAACAAAACAAAAACAAATGAATAACAAGCAAGGATTGGATGCCAAAGACTATAACGTAATGATCATTAAAGTGAAGCTCCATTTTGATGAATTAGTACCCGGTTTTTAATAAACCTATTAAAAACAAGGGCACTTTAATTAATCAAAATTGACATTTTACTGTTTTCTTCAAAAACTTACCTTTTAACCCCTTAATGACCGAGGACGTGCAGGGTACGTCCTCTTAAAAAAGTCACTTAACGACCAAGGACGTACCCTGCACGTCCTCGGTTTGGAAAGCAGCTGGAAGCGATCCTGATGATTTCCAGCTGTTTTCCGGTTATTGCAGGATGCCTCGATATTGAGGCATCCTGCAATAACATTTTTTACCCCTCCGGTGCAGAGAGAGCCACTCTGTGGCCCTCTCTGCACCGGACATCGATGGCCGCATTCGTTGGTGGGTGGGAGCTGAAGTGGGAGGTGGGTGGGCGGCCATCGATGGCTTCTTAGTCAGAGAGGGGGGCGGGATTGCGGGGGGCGCGCGCGTGCACGGGGGTGGCGGGCGGGCGCGTGCATGGGGCGGGAGCGGGTGGGAACCGCTACACTACAGAAAAATGTTACAAGTAAATTGTGAAAAAAATTAAAATAAACTTATTTTTTTAAAAGCATCTAAGGGATCAGGAAGGGGTGGGGGGTTGGTATTGGGGGGGGGGAAGCTACACTACAGAAAAGGGACATTTTTTAAATTATAACAGCATATTTTTCACTAAAATGGGTACTGGCAGACAGCTGCCAGTACCCAAGATGGCGCACATTAAGTCAGAGGGGGAGGGTTAGAGAGCTGTTTGGTGGGGGATCAGTGAGGTTGGGGGCTAAGGGGGATCCTACACATAAGCATATGTAAATATGCTAAAAAAAATGCACAAAAAAGCCAAAATTTTCCTTTTATTTTAGTACTGGCAGAGTTTCTGCCAGTACTTAAGATGGCGGGGACATTTGTGGGGTAGGGGAGGGAAGAGAGATGTTTGGGAGGGATCAGGGGGTCTGATGTTTCAGGTGGGAGGCTGATCTCTACACTAAAGCTAAAATTAACCCTGCAAGCTCCCTACAAGCTACTTAATTAACCCCTTCACTGCTAGCCATAATACACGTGTGATGCGCAGCGCCATTTAGCAGCATTCTAATTACCAAAAAGCAACGCCAAAGTCATATATGTCTGCTATTTCTGAACAAAGGGGATCCCAGAGAAGCATTTACAACCATTTGTGCCATAATTGCACAAGCTGTTTGTAAATTATTTCAGTGAGAAACCTAAAATTGTGAAAAATTTTACGTTTTTTTTAATTTGATCGCATTTGGCGGTGAAATGGTGGCATGAAATATACCAAAATGGGCCTAGATCAATACTTGGGGTTGTCTACTACACTACACTAAAGCTAAAAATACCCCAAAAAGCTCCTTACATGCTTCCTAATTAACCCCTTCACTGCTGGGCATAATACACGTGTGGTGCGCAGTAGCATTTAGCGGCCTTCTAATTACCAAAAAGCAATGCCAAAGCCATATATGTCTGCTATTTCTGAACAAAGGGGATCCCAGAGAAGAATTTACAACCATTTATGCCATAATTGCACAAGCAGTTTGTAAATAATTTCAGTGAGAAACTGAAAGTTTGTGAAAAAATTTGTGAAAAAGTGAACGATTTTTTGTATTTGATCGCATTTGGCGGTGAAATGGTGGCATGAAATATACCAAAATGGGCCTAGATCAATACTTTGGGATGTCTTCTAAAAAAAAATATATACATGTCAATGGATATTCAGGGATTCCTGAAAGATATCAGTGTCCCAATGTAACTAGCGCTAATTTTGAAAAAAAATGGTTTGAAAATAGCAAAGTGCTACTTGTATTTATGGCCCTATAAGTTACAAAAAAAGCAAAGAAGATGTAAACATTGGGTATTTCTAAACTCAGGACAAAATTTAGAAACTATTTAGCATGGGTGTTTTTTGGTGGTTGTAGATATGTAACAGATTTTGGGGTTCAAAGTTAGAAAAAGTGTGTTTTTTTCCATTTTTCCTCATATTTTATAAATTATTTTATAGTAAATGATAAGATATGATGAAAATAATGGTATTTTTAGAAAGTCCATTTAATGGCGAGAAAAACGGTATATAATATGTGTGGGTACAGTAAATGAGTAAGAGGAAAATTTCAGCTAAACACAAACACCGCAGAAATGTAAAAATAGCCTTGGTCCCAAACGGACAGAAAATGGAAAAGTGCTCTGGTCACTAAGGGGTTAATCCTGGCAGCCGCTCCAGCACTTCCTCCGCCCGTTGCAAGCCGTCTTCGCAGGTCCAAAATGACGAATCTGGCTTCCTCCAATCACAGCGTTGCATCAGGCCAAGATTCCCCCGGGGGGAAGCTGGGATTGGAGGAAGCCAGATTCGTCATTTCTGACGTCTGCAGAGGCTTCCGACGGCCATGGGAATCGCTGGAGCGGCATTTAGGATAAAAAGGTAAGTTTTTGAAGAAAACTGTGAAATGTCAATTTTGATGAATTAAAGTGCCTTTGTTTTTAATAGGTTTATTAAAAACCGGGCACTAATTCATCAAAATGGACCTTCGCTTTAAGTAAGTATATTGTTTTGGGAGCTCACCTGTACACCCTATAGCGTCCTAGATTGTATATCCGCTGCCAGTGGGCTGAAAATCTATCAGGAATAACTAGATCCATTCCTAAGATTCCAGTAAAACCATATTTCTTTATTGGCTTCCTTTGTTCCCAGTGACCAAGCTGCTGATTCATACATTATGTATATGTGGTTTATTTTATTTTTTATTTCATTCCATGATGGAGTGCCAATCTTCCAGTATTTCGCTATGAAAGATCTTGTTGCAGTACATAAAATTTTGATAAAAGTGTTAATGGGTTTATTAAACTTCTGAATGCGTTCATGAAGTAATGCCTGTGTGATAGTGAGTTGTACTTGCTCATCTAAAATGTAGCTAATCATTGATGAAAGTAACCTCCTAGATCAGTGCTTTCCAAACTGTGTGTCGTGACACGTTAGTGTGTCGGCAGGAGTGTGTAGGTGTGTCCCTGCTTCAGCACTAATTTATTTTAATTTAAAATTTTTGTAAAAAAACATTTTTGGTTTCAGACTTTCTGCCTGCCTGCCTGCCACGCATATCACATGGTTGACACGTGATCGATACCTAGTGGGTCACAGATCATCTTAACCTATTGGCGCAGCTCAGTGGGAAGTGAAACTATTCCCATTGGTGGCTTTGGCGGCACATTGGCTCCTAACTGCACCTGTAGTCTCTTCAATCGGCTTGTGACTGCACATGTAGTCAGTGAGTGGGACAGCAGTGTGTTTGCAGCACGGGCAGTAGTCAATTGGACTCGCAGAGCTCTGAGGGCAGCAGCTTAAACGCTGAGATAGTCAGAAGTCAAAGTGTTGTTTTTTTGCAGCTAGCTCCCAGTAGTGCATTGCTGCTCCTGCTCTGGATATATGGATAGGAAGTGGAAGCTTTAAAATGCTTGATGATGATATTCAAGTGTCTGTATCTAATATTCCACCAAATATTTAGAAACTGTAATAATCCCATCAACCTAATACATCCCGTTAAAATAAGTAGCTATTGGTGTTATTAAACTTTTTTTTTTTTTAATTCTTGCACATACATACTGTTACTTGTAAATATATTCTGTTATTATATAATTTATGTTTGTGTCTGTATCTCTTAAAACGCGTTAGTTTAACCTCCTGTTTGCTAGTACAACTGAATTACTGTGTCGCAAAATGATGTAGGTCTAAAAAGTGTGTCAACAACATGAAAAGTTTGGAAAGCTCTGTCCTAGATGGTCTGGATTTCCCCACACCCCCACCACATATGTTTATATGTACCTACTTCACTAGCATAATCTATATTTATTTTGAGTCATATAAGAAGTTCGCAGAGGAGTCAGATTCCTCCGGAATATTGTCTTCAACGAATTCTCCCTTAGGTCTGCGCTCATTAGGCCTCTAGAGGCCGAGCTGAAAACATCATCCCATGTTTCTTTATCTCTGGATAGCTCTAGTTCTTCCCACTTAAGCATTATGGAGTTCTTGAGCGAGTCCCCAGTTTTTTTAATATCCTATATATAGCCTGGATATAGTGTGTTTTGGTCTGGTTCGGGATACACAAATATTTTCTTAAACGGGTTTTAGCTTTGCCTGGAATTATCTTGAGAAATTTATTTAGGGAGGAGGATATCTGAAGGAATAAATACCAATGTATCTTGATAGGAGATAGTTTTTCCTGAAGTTGAGAAAACGTCATTTTATTGTGTGTCAAAAGGTCTGCTACCCGATATAGGCCTTTATTTTCCCACTTGTCTATGTCTCCGAAATTCCCCCACCAATAGGTATCTAATAGGCATTATAATAAACTTTATTGGCCACATTCCTTTCTAGCGAATTCAGACCATATATAACTAGTGACTTCCATCATAGGAGATCCGGTCAGCCCTTCCTGGCCAGCAGAGAGTTTGTTGTTCCAAAGGATTGCATCAGGGACATCTCACCCCCCCAAATCCGCCTCTATTTTTATCCATATAGCAGCTATTTCTGATCTACCGATTAAAGCGTCTTTAACTAACCTAGCTGTTCTGTAGTACTCTATCAAATTAGGAACTCCCATGTCTTATGTTTCATCATTGTTATATTGGAAATCCTGGCCATCTTTTTCCCCTCTAATAAATGTTAAAATTTCTGCTTGTATGGATGCTAATTCTGGATAACTAACTTTGATCGGAAGGGCTCTAAAGAGATATGAGTTGCAGCAATATATTCATCTTTATCACGGATATTCGTCCCAACCAGGAGAAATTACAACTTCTCCATTTTAAAAGATCCTTTCTGATGGATTTGAAAAGTGGAGTATAATTTAGTTTATATAGAAGCTGAACCTGTGCCGCTAGGTGTATTCCCAAATATTTTAGCAAACTTTTGGTTTGTCCTAGTTCAAAATTAATTTCTATAAGTTTCTTCGTAATGGGGGGGGGGGGGGGTGGATTTCTATAGGTAGCATATCACATTTATCTAAGTCAACTTGGTATCCTGAGATTAAAGAGAATTTATTTAGCACATCATATAAGATTGGAAGGGACATGAGTGGTTTGGTAATAGTAAGTAAAATATTGTCCACAAAGAGGGTCAGTTTGTACTCAGAATCTTTTATCTTCACCCCTGAGATGTCAGGATTGGATCGAATTCTAGCCGCTAGGGGTTCGATGCAAAGCGCGAACAAAAGGGGGGATAAAGGACAGCCTTGTCTGGTGCCATTTAAAATTGGGAATAATTTAGACTTATATCCCGCTGAGGATACTTAAAGGGACAGTCTAGGCCAAAATAAACTTTCATGATTCAGATAGAGCATGTAATTTTAAACAATTTTACAATTTACTTTTATCACCAATTTTGCTTTGTTCTCTTGGTATTCTTAGTTGAAAGCTTAACCTAGGAGGTTCATATGCTAATTTCTTAGACATTGAAGGCCACCTCTTTTCAGAATGCATTTTAACAGTTTTTCACCACTAGAGGGTGTTAGTTCACGTATTTCATATAGATAACACTCTGCTCTGGGAGCAGGCACTGATTGGCTAGACTGCAAGTCTGTCAAAAGAACTGAAATAAAGGGGCAGTTTGCAGAGGCTTAGATACAAGATAATCACAGAGGTTAAAAGTGTATTATTATAACTGTGTTGGTTATGCAAAACTGGGGAATGGGTAATAAAGGGATTATCTATATTTTAAAACAATAAAAATTCTGGTGTAGACTGTCCCTTTAAGCAGTTGGCAAATTTTATATTGCTTTTAGAGCATTAACAAAGGGACCGTCAAAATTCATATAGGTCAAAGTCATATACATATATTGCCAGTCAACTCTATCGAACACCTTCTCCGCATCCAAAGCTAAGAGCAGAGAAGGCGTTCGTGTCGTACTTAGATAGTGAACAATATTTGATTGGCGCCTAATATTATCTGGGGCTTCCCTAGCTTTAATAAAACCTACTTGGTCTATGTGGATCAAGCCGGGCAGGATGTGTTTGAGTCTGTTGGCCAGAATTTTAGTAAAAATCTTTATTGATGAGAGAGATTGGGTGATAATTAGAGCACAGTTTCAGGTCCCTACCTGTTTTGGGTATTACCACAATCCTAGCTTGCAGCAGATCAGGGGGAATGGGGTATCCCTCCATGATATAATTGCAAAATTTAGTCAAATGAGGTATAAGATTATTTCTAAATAATTTAATATTCCCCTGGGAAACCTTCCAGTGTTTTAGAGCTTTAATGGCGAGCACCACTTCTGCTAACATAATGGGGGCATTCAGATTTTTTTTTATCTTCTGACAAGGTTTCTAAATGAGTTTCGCCCAAAAACTCCCTTGTGAGTTTCTCCACCTCAGGCGAATGCGTGACTTTTACCCTGTTGTTAAGATCCCCATAATAATCTACAAAAGCGTCCGCAATTGCCTGTGGGTGGGAAGTCAGAGATTTGTCCAATTTCTTGATAAGTGGGATAGCTGCTGCTTTGAGTCGCTCTCTGATTTTGTGGGCCATAAATTTGTCCGGCTTGCTAGCGTAAATGAAATATTGAGATCTGAGTTTTGTTATCGCCCTACTTGCCTGTGAGTTTAGTAGTGTAGTTTTTTTTGTTTGGAAATTATGCAAAGTAGATTCTAGCTTAGTGAGTCTTAGAGTAAAATGTAGTGTCAGATGTAATACCGTTCAATATGACCCAGGAGTCAACCAAAGTGTGGGATGAGAAGGATTCCTGCATTGATTTAACTATACGATTATGTCTTTGGGCTTTATTAGACAGGGGTTGGTTATATTTGGTATTCGACATGGAAATGTTAAAGTCCCCTGCCAAGATAATCCGTGATTGTGACCACTGAGTCAGTAGATATGCTATATTTTCAAAAAATGTATGTTGGTTTTCATTGGGTGCATATATATTGCAAAGCGTTACATCTGTATTATTCAGTTGACCTTTTAGTATAAGGCATCTACCATCTTCATCCGCTATTGTGGATTCATGAACAAAGTTAATCGAGGAGTGAATCAGGATGGACAATCCTCTTTTTTTGGTGTTTGCTATTGCATGATAGTGTTTGGTGAACCGTCTGGCCCAATAATGTGGTATTTGTGCCTTAACAAAATAGGTTTCTTGCAAAAATAATATGTGCTTTAAGAGCAGTATATTATGTCATGGCAGTACGTCTTTTAACATCAGTATTTAGTCCCCTTACGTTATGAGAGAAAATTTGTATAGTGTTTGTCATGTCCTTATTGAGGTGACTATACCAAATGCATCATAAGGCAGAGATAATAAATTACCATTAAGATCCTTGGCAGCCATTTTAGCGTTACTATTACGAAGATCCTCCCAAAGTCTTGGCATGCTTGAACAAACTATAAAGAATACATAACAAATTGACTTGAAAACATAACAATTGGAAAGAACCGTGAACCCGACCAATGGGTTCTTGTATTAACATTCTGCTAAGATATAAAACTATTTGTTAGTACCGCTATCGCAGCACCTGAGTATATATATTTTGTAAGTGGCAAACATATTATTTGAGACAATAAAATAAACTTTTGAAATAAAGACATTGTGGACCAATGTAACAAAGCTGAAACAGTAAAACAATCAAAACCAATTATCTGGTTACAAATAAGATACCTGAATAAAAGTCTGTATAGACAGAGAGCCTAAAACCATAAAAGGATACTCTTGGGATCCGTCCATGAGCAGATCTGTCTCAAGAGCTGGAGAGTAGTTTTCTACCAAGACATGTATGTCAATCCTAAAACTTCTGACTGTTGAAGTTCTCAGGTCTTTTGCCCTTTACGGTTAATCTTGGACCATCTGGCAGTTGAAGACCTTGAAGATGGTTTCGGGAGTGAAGTTAAAGCCGCTGCTGGTGTTGAGGAAGGAATCGTTGGAGGATCCAAGTCCAGGATTTTGCAGACTTCTGCGATAGCTTCCGGCTCTCTAATGGTGACTATTTTAGAGTCTTTATTTATATAAAGGGCAAACGGAAAACCCCACTTGTATGGTATTTGGTGTTTACGTAGGAGCAGGGTGAGGGGTCTCAGTGAGCTTCTACGTTGCAGAGTCCTGAGGCTTAGATCCTGGAAGAACTGCACTACATTCCCTTGGAACTTGAACGTTGGGTTTTTCCTGGCTGCTTGTAGGATTTTATCTTTATCCTGGAAAAGGACCATTTTGATTATAATGTCTCTTGGGGGCAATCACTCTTTGGGTTTAGGTTTGAGAGCCCTATGTGCCCTTTCAATGGCCATACTGTAGTTGTCTGTGTCTTCTGTCACCTGCCGAAAAAGCTGAGCTACATAGGAGAGGAGATCTTTGTTGGAGATGGACTCAGGCACTCTTTTCAATCTGATATTATTTCTCCTACTCCTATTCTTCAAATCCTCAAGTTTTTCTTGCATTTCGTTAAGAATTTAGTTCTGGGAAGTAACTGACTGAAACATTGTGTTGAGATCTTCTACTATGGAGTCTGTATGTTCCTCCAGAGAGTAGATTCTGCCTCCCAAATCCACGATTTCAGTCTTGATTTCAGAAAAACTATTAGTGACCGCTGAATGCATATTATCAATTTTGTTCCACAGCCTTTCAAAATTAGCAGAAATACCCTGTTTGGATACCAAGGCTTTCAGATCGGCCTTTATAACTACTGTCGAGTCTTCTTCTGTTTGTATGGAGTCAGAATCAAGTTTCTCTTGTTCTTCTAGGCCGTAATTGTTGTGTCGCAAATTTTAGTGTTTTGAGAAGCTTTGAAAAAAGTATTCATGTTGAGGGTCTTGGGGGTTTTATCCCCTTTTATCATTCTTCTGGAGGCCATTATCCCTGGTTCGTGTTGAGGTTAAAGTAACTTAGCTTAGTAGGTGTGGGAGTACTAAAAGGAGAGAATAAAATTGAACTCCCCTCACACTTCTCGTGTTATGAAGAGTTCTATCCCAATGGTGGGAGAATCCCTTGTAAATGGATAGCACCCTCTGTTTGCGTCTATAACTTCTTATAACAGAATCAGCCAGTTCCAAGTCCTTTTTATTAGACTTCTGTCATATCAAGCGATGTCACATATATTCATCTACATAATATGTTGTCTGCCACTTCATCTGTTTTATTAAAATCCCTCCTCAAATACATATGCTTATAGATGTCCTAGCTGCTTTCTGTGGATAGCTTATATTTATCCTCTAGCAGAGGAGTTTCATTGGGTATGCGCCTTTTAATCTGTTATGAGGAATAGCTAGCACTTCTCTAACCAGTGCCATGTTGGGAATAGCAGCTTATAACCTCTGGGGTTCAAGGTGATAAAGATTTAGCAGAAGAACCCAATTATATCAGCTGCTTTTTGCTAGGTATTGGTGCATTCAAAGAGGTGAGTGCTTAATTTACTCAAGGTGCTGGAAGGGCCTCGCAATCTAGTCGACAGTCATTGAGCTCATCTGCATAACCCCCCTCCTCAGTGAAACCGCTTAAGGGCCTGGAGTGAATTGGTGTATGCAGGGGACTATGCGCCGCTAATTACATGTGACTGATTTGTTTTTATATATGGCCCCTGTTATCTGCAAAACTGCGTGTGCTCACCCCAGAGTGATCTCCTGCTCAAAAACCTCCTGTTGGTATCTCACCTTTTATCCGCAGGATGTGAGTCGAGCACTGAGGCCACTGTCTAAGCCTTTCTGTCTCTTCTCTGCAGCGCCTTGGAGATTTCAAGATGGCGATTCGCGCAGCAACTACCCGGAGTCCCAAGTTGCAGTCTGTCCTCCCCAAGCTGCTCGGAGTATCCACTTGTCTGAGTCTGCTGACCAAGGTGAGTTTATCTGTGGCGGTTTTCGTCGCTTATGGTTGCGTCAGTCAACTGGTCGCGTGTGGGAAGTAGCAGTTCCTCTGATGTCTGGGCTGTCACTATCTCCAAACTATGGCGATTTGTTGGGATTCTGCATCCAAGGATGGGAAAGTACTCTCTACTTTATATCTGGCCCAAATTAAAGGGACCTGTGTATTGCTAGCGGAGTCCGTCGCCACGCTGCCTCTTTAGTTATATTAGGCCTCAGTCCGCTGCAATGATTAATCGTCTCCGGGACTAAGCCAAACCCAGCTTTCACTTCCTAGAATTCCGGGGAAAATATCAACCCCTAATCTCCAGTATTATTAATTGTTGGATAGGCTATTTTCATAGGTTTATGTCAATTTTTAAACAACTTCAGCAGAGGAGCTCCAAGCAAGCACGTCCACTCTCTTTGCTCCTCAAGTATTATTTAAAGAGACAGTCAAGTCCAAAATAAAGTTTCATGATTCAAATAGAGCATGTAAATTTAAACAACTTTCCATTGTACTTTTATCACCAATTTTGCTTTGTTCTCTTTGTATTCTTAGTTGAAAGCTAAACCTAGGTAGGCTCATATGCCAATTTCTTAGACCTTCAAGGCCGCCTCTAATCTGAATGCATTTTGACTTTTTTTTCACCACTAGAGGGTGTTAGTTCATGTGTGTCATATAGATAACATTAAGCTCACGCACGTGAAGTTACCTAGGAGTCAGCACTGATTGGCTAAAATGCAAGTCTGTCAAAAGAACTGAAAAAAGGGGGCAGTTTGGAGAGGCTTAGATACAAGGTAATTACAGAGGTAAAACATGTATTATAATAGTGTTGGTTGTGCAAAACTGGGGAATAGGTAATAAAGGGATTATCTATCTTTTTAAACAACAAAAATTCTGGTGTTGACTATCCCTTTAAGCATTTGTAAAACTTCACAAATGTTTGATGGTTTCTCATTTCAAATTAAAGCTCCTTTTGTTTGATTTGAGACGTATCCCTTATTTGTACAATATTCTTATTTGTACAGCATTCTATCTACACACCTACGTTTCTGCAGAATTATGGCTGGCAACAACACTATCGACTATCGACTGTAGGGAAGCCATTAAAGCTAATGGTCATATAAACAGACATCCCAACTCTCCCAGATGGTCCGGGAGTCTCCCGCATTGAAATAGCGGCTCCCTGACACCTGCAAATGAAACACAATCTCCTGGAAATAGCAATACCAGAGAAAATCAAATGTGTGCCTGCACTTTTCATTTCTACCTCTAGGTGTAACTGTTCCGTTATAGCTCAATGTAAATAGTTACTGCGTTCCTCTCTAGACTTTTTCCCTCCTTCCTGATCTCTACTCTAGTGCAGTGCGAGACAGCAGCAGACCTGATATATATAGGTGAGATGTGCAGACTCCCATACCTCTATATTGTGCAGGCTCCCATACCTCTCTATTGTGCAGGCTTTCATACATTTCTATTGTGCAGGCTCCCATACCTCTCTAGTGTGCAGGCTCCCATACCTCCTCTCTTCTGTGCAGGTTCCCATACCTCTCTATTGGGCAGGCTCCCATACTTCTCTATTGTGCAGGCTCCCATACCTCTCTATTGCGCAGGCTTCCATACCTCTATATTGTACAGGTTCCCATACCTCTATATTGTGCAGGCTCCCATACCTCTATATTGTGCAGGTTCCCATACCTCTCTATTGTGCAGGTTCCCAATACCTCTCTATTGTGCAGGCTGCCATACCTCTGTATGTGCAGGCTCCCATACCTCTCTATTGTGCAGGCTTCCATACCTCTATATTGTACAGGTTCCCATACCTCTCTATTGTGCAGGCTCCCATACCTCTATATTGTGCAGGCTCCCATACCTCTATATTGTGCAGGTTCCCATACCTCTCTATTGTGCAGGTTCCCAATACCTCTCTATTGTGCAGGCTGCCATACCTCTCTATTGTGCAGGCTCCCATACCTCTCTATTGTGCAGGCTCCCATACCTCTATATTGTGCAGGCTTCCATACCTCTATATTGTGCAGGTTCCCATACCTCTCTATTGTGCAGGTTCCCAATACCTCTTTATTGTGCAGGCTTCCATACCTCTCTATTGTGCAAGCTCCCATACCTCTATATTGTGCAGGCTTCCATACCTCTCTATTGTGCAGGTTCCCATACCTCTCTATTGTGCAGGTTCCCAATACCTCTCTATTGTGCAGGCTTCCATACCTCTCTATTGTGCAGGCTCCCATACCTCTATATTGTGCAGGCTTCCATACCTCTCTATTGTGCAGGTTCCCATACCTCTCTATTGTGTAGGCTCCGCTCCCATACTCTTAAGAGGTCAGGTGGCCGTGGAGCAACCTATGCCTGTAACAGAGGGGAGGGTGTCTTGTACTGGTGAGAGAAAGGTAATCTAAAAAATGATGTTTTCTAGTTCACTTTTACAATTTCTGCCATGTGCTGTACAAAGTGTGGATAACATTATATATTTATATTAATATATATATATATATATATATATATATATATTAAAAAAAAAAATATATATATATATATATATATATATATTTGCGCAGTTGCCGGTGAAGCCACCTCCCTGAAATGAGTTTTTGCAGGTTGGGATGTCTTTATAAATTCTCCAGGTTCCATGTGAGGCCTTAACTATTAATCTACTACTAATTGTACAGACGCATGTCTTCCACAAAAGTTTCCTTCAAATCACCTATTACCGAATAGCATATTTCTTGCCCACCTATTTATTCTGCTGCCTGTCTCAGCTTCCTTGGTCATTATTCTTACGACAATTTTTTCTTTTTTAAATCTTTTTTTATTAGAATTTTTTAAGATATATTACAAATTTTAAATTGTAGGAGTGACTATAACAAAAACAAAGGAAATCATGAACAATAATGCTTACTGATATGACCATTTAAAAAAAACAAAAAACAATTTGGAATAATAGTAATTTTGCATCTGTAAAATGGTACAGCTTGGGATAAAGTGTAAACAACAATATCTGGCCTTTTGACAAAGGTAGTAGTTGGTAGGGATGTAGGCAGCTGCTCGTTCCCATCGGATATTTTCGTAGCCGGTTTGATTCCTGTAAAAGATCCCCACTTTAAGATCTGTGCAAATCCAGAGAGTGGGGATCTTTTACAGGAATCAGTCCGGCTAGATACAAGGTAATTACAGAGGTAAAACATGTATTATAATAGTGTTGGTTGTGCAAAACTGGGGAATAGGTAATAAAGATATTATCTATCTTTTTAAACAACAAAAATTCTGGTGTTGACTATCCCTTTAAGCATTTGTAAAACTTCACAAATGTTTGATGGTTTCTCATTTCAAATTAAAGCTCCTTTTGTTTGATTTGAGACTTATCCCTTATTTGTACAATATTCTTATTTGCACAGCATTCTATCTACACACCTAAGTCTCTGCAGAATTATGGCTGGCAACAACACTATCGACTATAGACTGTAGGGAAGCCATTAAAGCTAATGGTCATATAAACAGACATCCCAACTCTCCCAGATGGTCCGGGAGTCTCCCGCATTGAAATAGCGGCTACCTGACACCTGCAAATTAAACACAATCTCCCGGAAATAGCAATACCAGAGAAAATCAAATGTGTGCCTGCACTTTTCATTTCTACCTCTAGGTGTCACTGTTCCGTTATAGCTCAATGTAAATAGTTACTGCGTTCCTCTCTAGACTTTTTCCCTCCTTCCTGATCTCTACTCTAGTGCGGTGCGAGACAGCAGCAGACCTGATATATATAGGTGAGATGTGCAGACTCCCATACCTCTCTATTGTGCAGGCTTCCATACCTTTCTATTGTGCAGGCTTTCATACCTTTCTATTGTGCAGGCTCCCATACCTCTCTAGTGTGCAGGCTCCCATACCTCCTCTCTTCTGTGCAGGTTCCCATACCTCTCTATTGTGCAGGCTCCCATACTTCTCTATTGTGCAGGCTCCCATACCTCTCTATTGTGCAGGCTTCCATACCTCTATATTATGCAGGTTCCCATACCTCTCTATTGTGCAGGCTCCCATACCTCTATATTGTGCAGGTTCCCATACCTCTCTATTGTGCAGGTTCCCATACCTCTCGATTGTGCAGGTTCCCAATACCTCTCTATTGTGCAGGCTCCCATACCTCTCTATGTGCAGGTTCCCAATACCTCTCTATTGTGCAGGCTTCCATACCTCTCTATTGTGCAGGCTCCCATACCTCTATATTGTGCAGGTTCCCATACCTCTCTATTGTGCAGGCTTCCATACCTCTCTATTGTGTAGGCTCCGCTCCCGTACTCTTAAGAGGTCAGGTGGCCGTGCAGCAACCTATGCCTGTAACAGAGGGGAGGATGTCTTGTAATGGTGAGAGAAAGGTAATCTAAAAAATTATGTTTTTTAGTTCACTTTTACAATTTCTGCCATGTGCTATACAAAGTGTGGATAACATTATATATTTATATTAATATATATATTTATTAAAATATATATATATATATATATATATATATATATATATATATTTGCGCAGTTGCCGGTGAAGCCACCTCCCTGAAATGAGTTTTTGCAGGTTGGGATGTCTTTATAAATTCTCCAGGTTCCATGTGAGGCATTAACTATTAATCTACTACTAATTGTACAGACGCATGTCTTCCACAAAAGTTTCCTTCAATTCACCTATTACCGAACAGCATATTTCTTGCCCATATATTTATTCTGCTGCCTGTCTCAGCTTCCTTGGTCATTATTCTTACGACAATTTTTTTTTTTTTAAATCTTTTTTTATTAGAATTTTTTAAGATATATTACAAATTTTAAATTGTAGGAGTGACTATAACAAAAACAAAGGAAATCATGAACAATAATGCTTACTGATATGACCATTTAAAAAAACAAAAAACAATTTGGAATAATAGTAATTTTGCATCTGTAAAATGGTACAGCTTGGGATAAAGTGTAAACAACAATATCTGGCCTTTTGACAAAGGTAGTAGTTGGTAGGGATGTAGGCAGCTGCTCGTTCCCATCGGATATTTTCGTAGCCGGTTTGATTCCTGTAAAAGATCCCCACTTTAAGATCTGTGCAAATCCAGAGAGTGGGGATCTTTTACAGGAATCAGTCCGGCTATGAAAATATCCGAAGGGAACAAGCGGCTAATTACTTCCACATTTGGATCCTCATGAAGGATCAGAATTCACATACACCTAGTAGTTGTAAATAAATATTGAATATTATTTGTGTTTTAGGACACACAAAAAAAAAAAAAAAAACAAAGCTACGGGCAGAGAAAATTGCTACTTACTGGTGTAAGGAAGTTTTTTAATTTTTTAATAATTTTATTTCTTTTTTTAAAAATATTTATGAAAAAGTCTGGATTTCAGAATAATTGCGAATTTTGGAATTCTGGATAAGCAGCACAATCTACAGATACAATTTTGGGATACATTTGTCACCCAACAAGTAATAATTGTGGGGACAAATTACATCACAACCATCTAACTTGCAAAACCACTTTATAGGCAGTTTTTTCCTTTTACTTCCTTTCTCCATCTTGTAAACATTTGTCAATAAACCTGTATAGCCAAGTCCTCCTATATATTTTCAATCCCCATCCATGAGTACCTACCTGCATTTTTTTGTCTTCTATAAATGTTTTAATTTTTTTTTTCATTCATGAACAGCAAGTCTTCTGTCATTTCTGCCCAATTCAGAATTTGAGACACTTCCCTCACTATTAAATTGTTTACAAATAACTACTTTACCTTTATGTTGGTCTTTGGTATCACCAACTCTACCAAAAATATCAATACTTAAAGGAACATTAATCCCATTTTTTTCTTTCTTTCATGATTCAGATAGAGAATACCATTTTAAACAACTTTCTAATTTACTTCTATTATCTAATTTGCTTCATTCTCTTGATATTCTTTCCTGAAAAGCATATCTAGATAGGCTCAGTGGCTTCTGATTGGTGGCTGCACATAGATGCCTCATGTGATTAGCTCACCAATGTGCATTGCTATTTCTTTAACAAAGGATATCTAAAGATTGCAGCAAAATAGATAATAGAAGTAAATTGGAATGTTGTTTAAAATTGTATTCTCTATCTGAATCATGAAAGAAAAATTTGGGGTTTAGTGTCCCTTTAAGGGACATAATTTCTAATATACTTAATCACTTGAAAGTGATGCAGCATAACTGTAAAAAGCTGATAGGAAAATATAACCTGAGGATCTCTAGGTAAAAAAGGAAGATATTTCTCTTGTTAGGTGTATCCAGTCCACGGATCATCCATTACTTGTGGGATATTCTCCTTCCCAACAGGAAGTTGCAAGAGGATCACCCACAGCAGAGCTGCTATATAGCTCCTCCCCTAACTGCCATAGCCAGTCATTCTCTTGCAAGCTCTCAACATAGCTGGAGGTAGTAAGAGGAAAGTGGTAAAATATAGTTAGTTTTTTCTTCAATCAAAAGTTTATTGTTTTTAAATGGTACCGGAGTTGTGCTATTTTATCTCAGGCAGCATTTAGAAGAAGAATCTGCCTGCATTTTTCTATGATCTTAGCAGAAGTAATCCACTGCTATTCTCACATATGTCTGAGGAGTGAGGTAACTTCAGAGGGAGAATGGGGTGCAGGGTATCCTGCAATAAGGTATGTGCAGTTAAGTTTTTCTAGGGATGGAATTTGCTAGAAAATGCTGCTGATACCGGATTAATGTAAGTTAAAGCCTAAATACAGTGATTTAATAGCGACTAGTATCAGGCTTACTATCAGAGGTATATACTCTGATTAATGTGCAATATAAAACGTTTGCTGGCATGTTTAATCGTTTTTATATATGCTTTGGTGATAAAACTTATTGGGGCCTAGTTTTTTCCACATGGCTGGCTTTATTTTTGCCTAGAAACAGTTTCCTGAGGCTTTCCACTGTTATAGTATAAAAGTTACAGTTGGTGCAGTTAAAATTATAAACTGTGAAATTAAGCTTCCCTCAGCATTCCCCTGCATGCTATAGGACATCTCTGAAGGGCTCAAAAGGCTTCAAAAGTAGGAGCTGTGGCAGTTGTTATGACTGTTTAAAAAACATATTTTTCGTTTTGTTAATCTGTTTTTTGTATTAAGGGGTTAATCATCCATTTGCAAGTGGGTGCAATGCTCTGCTAACTTGTTACATACACTGTAAAAAAATTGTTAGTTTAACTGCCTTTTTTCACTGTTATTTCAAATTTTGGCAAAATTTGTTTCTCTTAAAGGCACAGTACCGTTTATTATATTTGCTTGTTAACTTGATTTAAAGTGTTTTCCAAGCTTGCTAGTCTCATTGCTAGTCTGTATAAACATGTCTGACATAGAGGAAACTCCTTGTTCATTATGTTTAAAGCCATGGTGGAACCCCATAGGAGAATGTGTACTAAATGTATTGATTTCACTTTAAACAATAAGGATCAGCTGTTATCTTTAAAAGAATTATCACCAGAGGATTCTGACGAGGGGGAAGTTATGCCGACTAACTCTCCCCACGTGTCGGACCCTTTGACTCCCGCTCAAGGGACTCACGCTAAAATGGCGCCAAGTACATCAAAGACGCCCATAGCGATTACTTTGCAGGACATGGCGGCAATCATGGATAATACCCTGTCAGCGGTATTAGCCAGACTGCCTGAATTCAGAGGAAAGCGCGATAGCTCTGGGGTTAGACGTAATACAGAGCGCGCAGATGTTTTAAGGCCCATGTCTGATACTGCGTCACAATATGCAGAAGCTGAGGAAGAGCTTCAGTCTGTGGGTGACGTCTCTGACTCGGGGAAACCTGATTCAGATATGTCTACTTTTAAATTTAAGCTTGAGAACCTCCGGGTGTTGCTTGGAGAGGTTTTAGCTGCTCTGAATGACTGTGACATAATTGCAGTGCCAGAGAAATTGTGTAGACTGGATAAATACTATGCGGTGCCGGTGTGTACTGACGTTTTTTCCAATACCTAAAAGGTTTACAGAAATTATTACTAAGGAGTGGGACAGACCCGGTGTGCCGTTTTCCCCCCTCCTATTTTTAGAAATTTTTTTCCAATAAACGCCACCACACGGGACTTATGGCAGACGGTCCCTAAGGTGGAGGGAGCAGTTTCCACTTTAGCAAAGCGTACCACTATCCCTGTCGAGGACAGTTGTGCTTTTTCAGATCCAATGGATAAAAAATTAGAAGGTTACCTTAAGAAAATGTTTATTCAACAAGGTTTTATCCTGCAGCCCCTTGCATGCATTGCTCCTGTCACTGCTGCTGCAGCGTTCTGGTTTGAGTCTCTGGAAGAGGCCTTTCAGACTCTATTGACTGAAATTCTTGACAAGCTTAGAACACTTAAGCTAGCTAATTCTTTTGTTTCTGATGCCATTGTTCATTTGACTAAACTAACGGCTAAGAATTCTGGATTCGACATCCAGGCGCGTAGGGCGCTATGGCTTAAATCTTGGTCAGCTGACGTGACTTCAAAGTCTAAATGACTTAACATTCCCTTCAAGGGGCAGACCCTATTTGGGCCTGGTTTGAGGGAAATTATTGCTGACATTACTGGAGGTAAGGGTCATACCCTTCCTCAGGACAGGGCCAAATCAAGGGTCAAACAGTCTAATTTTCGTGCCTTTCGAAACTTCAAGGCAGGTGCAGCATCAACTTCCTCTGCTACAAAACAAGAGGGAACTTTTGCGCAATCCAAGCCGGCCTGGAAATCTAACCAGGCCTGGAGCAAAGGCAAGCAGGCCAGAAAGCCTGCTGCTGCCTCTAAGTCAGCATGAAGGAACGGCCCCCTATCCGGCTACGGATCTAGTAGGGGGCAGACTTTCTCTCTTCGCCCAGGCGTGGGCAAGAGATGTTCAGGATCCCTGGGCGTTGGAGATCATATCTCAGGGATATCTTCTGGACTTCAAAGCTTCCCCCCCACAAGGGAGATTTCACCTTTCGAGATTATCTGTAAACCAGATAAAGAAAGAGGCATTCTTACGCTGTGTGCAAGACCTCCTAATAATGGGAGTGATCCATCCAGTTCCACAGATGGAACAATTGTGGTTCCCAAAAAAGAGGGAACCTTCAGACCAATTTTGGATCTAAAGATCTTAAACAAATTCCTCAGAGTTCCATCGTTCAAAATGGAAACTATTCGGACAATCCTACCTATGATCCAGGAGGATTTGAAGGATGCTTACCTTCACATACCGATTCACAAAGATCATCATCGGTTCCTAAGGTTTGCCTTTCTAGACAGGCATTACCAGTTTGTGGCTCTTCCCTTTGGGTTAGCTACAGCCCCAAGAATTTTTACAAAGGTTCTGGCGGTCCTAAGACCACGGGGCATAGCAGTGGCCCCTTATCTAGACCAGTGATTTTCAACCTTTTTTTTGCCGTGGCACACTTTTTACATTAAAAAATCCTGTGGCACACCACCATACCAAAATTTTACAAAATCACACATTGTAGCCTAATACAGCATATATATATACAGTATATATATATACATACATACATACACACACATACATACTGTATATATTGTGCTGTGATGTCACTCCTACTACAGACTATACGTGATATATTGACATTCATTCACAAACAATCAGAATGATTGTCTGTGAATGAATGTAAATATGTCATGGTTGTAAATAATGCCCGCCTGCCTGTCTGCCTGATGAGCCTGTCACATGCCTCCCAATATTTCAAAATATGGACACTGGGAGTAAAAAACAAGCAAAATTTAAAAAATATGTCACACTGTTGTCAGTCTGCCGCGGCACACCTGAGGATCTCTCATGGCACACTAGTGTGCCACGGCACACTGGTTGAAAAACACTGATCTAGACGACATCCTGATACAGGCGTCAAACTTCCAAATTGCCAAATCTCATACGGACATAGTGTTGGCATTTCTGAGGTCGCATGGGTGGAAAGTGAACGAGGGAAAGAGTTCTCTATCACCCCTCACAAGGGTTTCCTTCCTAGGAACTCTGATAGATTCTGTAGAAATGAAAATTTACCTGACGGAGTCCAGGTTATCAAAGCTTCTAAATTCCTGCCGTGTTCTTCACTACATTCCGCGCCCTTTGGTGGCTCAGTGCATGGAAGTGATCGGCTTAATGGTAGCGGCGATGGACATAGTGCCATTTGCGCGCCTACATCTCAGACCGCTGCAATTATGCATGCTCAGTCAGTGGAATGGGGATTACATAGATTTGTCCCCTCTGCTAAATCTGGATCAAGAGACCAGAGATTCTCTTCTCTGGTGGCTATCTCGGGTCCATCTGTCCAAAGGTATGACCTTTCGCAGGCCAGATTGGACAATTGTAACAACAGATGCCAGCCTTCTAGGTTGGGGTGCAGTCTGGAATTCCCTGAAGGCTCAGGGATCGTGGACTCAGGAGGAGAAACTCCTCCCAATAAATATTCTGGAGTTCTAGCTTGGCCTCAGTTAGCAACCCTGAGGTTCATCAGATTTCAGTCGGACAACATCATGACTGTGGCTTACATCAACCATCAAGGGGGGACCAGAAGCTCCCTAGCGATGTTAGAAGTCTCCAAGATAATTCGCTGGGCAGAGACTCACTCTTGCCATCTATCCGCGATCCATATCCCAGGTGTAGAGAACTGGGAGGCGGATTTTCTAAGTCGTCAGACTTTTCATCCGGGGGAGTGGGAACTCCATCCGGAGGTGTTTGCTCAATTGGTTCATCGTTGGGGCACACCAGAATTGGATCTCATGGCGTCTCGCCAGAACGCCAAGCTTCCTTGTTACGGATCCAGGTCCAGGGACCCCAAGGCAACGCTGATAGATGCTCTAGCAGCGCCTTGGTCCTTCAACCTGGCTTATGTGTTTCCACCGTTTCCTCTGCTCCCTCGACTGATTGCCAAAATCAAACAGGAGAGAGCTTGGTGATCTTGATCGCGCATGCGTGGCCACGCAGGACCTGGTATGCAGACCTGGTGGACATGTCATCCTTTCCACCTTGGCCTCTGCCTCTGAGACAAGACCTTCTACTACAAGGTCCTTTCAATCATCCAAATCTAATTTCTCTGAGACTGACTGCCTGGAGATTGAACGCTTGATTTTATCAAGGCGTGGCTTCTCCGAGTCAGTCATTGATACCTTAATACAGGCACGAAAGCCTGTAACCAGGAAAATCTACCATAAGATATGGCGCAAATATCTTCATTGGTGTGAATCCAAGAATTACTCATGGAGTAAGGTTAGGATTCCTAGGATATTGTCCTTTCTCCAAGAGGGTTTGGATAAAGGATTATCAGCTAGTTCTTTAAAGGGACAGATTTCTGCTCTGTCTATCCTTTTGCACAAGCGTCTGGCAGAGGTTCCAGACGTCCAGGCATTTTGTCAGGCTTTGGTTAGAATTAAGCCTGTGTTTAAACCTGTTGCTCCTCCATGGAGCTTAAACTTGGTTCTTAAGGTTCTTCAAAGAGTTCCGTTTGAACCCCTTCATTCCATTAATATCAAACTTTTATCTTGGAAAGTTCTGTTTTTGATGGCTATTTCCTCGGCTCGTAGAGTCTCTGAGTTATCAGCTTTACAATGTGATTCTCCTTATCTGATTTTCCATACAGATAAAGTAGTTCTGCGTACAAAACCTGGGTTTTTACCTAAGGTAGTTTCCAACAAGAATATCAATCAAGAGATTGTTGTTCCATCATTGTGTCCTAATCCTTCTTCAAAGAAGGAACGTCTTTTACATAATTTGGACGTAGTCCGTGCTTTAAAGTTTTACTTACAAGCGACTAAAGATTTTCGTCAAACATCTTCCCTGTTTGTTGTTTACTCTGGACAGAGGAGAGGTCAAAAGGCTTCAGCAACCTCTCTTTCTTTTTGGCTTCGGAGCGTAATACGCTTAGCCTATGAGACTGCTGGACAGCAGCCCCCTGAAAGGATTACAGCTCATTCTACTAGAGCTGTGGCTTCCACCTGGGCCTTTAAAAATGAGGCTTCTGTTGAACAGATTTGCAAAGCGGCGACTTGGTCTTCGCTTCATACCTTTTCAAAATTTTACAAATTTGATACTTTTGCTTCTTCGTAGGCTATTTTTGGGAGAAAGGTTCTACAGGCAGTGGTCCCTTCCATTTAAGTACCTGCCTTGTCCCTCCCTTCATCCGTGTACTTTAGCTTTGGTATTGGTATCCCACAAGTAATGGATGATCCGTGGACTGGATACACCTAACAAGAGAAAACATAATTTATGCTTACCTGTTAAATTTATTTCTCTTGTGGTGTATCCAGTCCACGGCCCGCCCTGTCCTTTTAAGGCAGGTCTAAATTTTAAACTACAGTCACCACTGCACCCTATGGTTTCTCCTTTCTCGGCTAGTTTCGGTCGAATGACTGGCTATGGCAGTTAGGGGAGGAGCTATATAGAAGCTCTGCTGTGGGTGATCCTCTTGCAACTTCCTGTTGGGAAGGAGAATATCCCACAAGTAATGGATGATCCGTGGACTGGATACACCACAAGAGAAATAAATTTATCAGGTAAGCATAAATTATGTTTTTACCTCACAATCTCCTCAGCTCAGCAGAGTAAGTTCTGTATAAAAAGTTATATTTCAGCTGCTGCCCAGCTGCAGGTAAAAAAAGGGAAGAAATGAACATCAGCCAATCAGCATCAGCAGTGCTGAGGTCATGAACTCTTTTACTGTGATCTCATGAGATTTCACTTAACTGTCATGAATAGGGAAATAACATGAGGCTCGCTCCCTTGCAGGTCACGGGACAGACATACTGATTTGCTGCTTAAAGCTCTTTACAATGGGGTGTGAATACTTAGGAATTTTGAGGTAAAATATCTTTCTTTTTTACCTAGAGGTTATCATGGTTAGCTATGCTGCATCACTTTCAACTGTTTCAACATTTTGATATCATGGCCCTTTAAGTCTAAAATAAAAATATGTAAATGTAGCCATCAGAGGAAATAACACTTCTAGTGGGGTGGAGGAGAGAAAAGTAGAAATGTTGATTTTCAAGCTCTTTATTGGGCTAAAAGAGATAAGATAATGAGAACATGTGTGTTTCATAGAAAGTGATGAAATAAGCTAAACCCATTTTAATGGGTTGTGGTGTCAAAAAAAAACAAACCTAAATGATTTATCATATGTTATACTGTGCTGCTGGTATAACAAGTAATTGTAAACACATTAATGGGGAAAACAGTTTTACAGTACACTGTCCATTAAGAACAACTGGCAAAATGTGTGGTTTTCAGCACAATAAAGATTTCTAGAATTCCAGAAAATGAAATGGCAGAATGGAATTCTGTGGATACCCTGCTCTAGACTGGAGGTTATGGTAATCACACTTAAAATTGACTAATAGATTGCAATGTGATTGTTAGCACGAGTTAAGCTTTATAGTTCCAAATCTCTCATAAAAAATGTAAACAGAAAATACACTCAAATTATTTGTCATTATGCAGTCTCCTGAAAAGGGAGTGAACATCTTTTCCTAACTGGCTGTGCTTCCGGAAAAAATGTCAGTGAGGAAAATTATACCCAGCATTACTCCCAGATGCAAAACCACACTGGATTTATTGCTGGATGCTAGCTTACTTTATAAAATGTTAAAGGGACTGCAAAGACATTGTAATTACAAGACCTTTATGTTATCTTTCTATAGAATAAAATATAAACATTTTTTAAAACAAATTAACATCTTGTTTGATGCAATTGTTTTTCAATAACTAACCTCCATGCTCCACTTGCCTTATTTGCAGGAACCAATCTGGGCTTGAGTCTACAGACAATGAGGCTAGCCACTGTCAATAGGCAGTTCTAGACTTAATGATGCCTTAGGCAAAACTAAATTATAAGTCCCCTCTTAAAGGGATGTGCAACTCCAAATTTTCCTATCATGATTAAGATAGAGCATACCATTTAAAAAAATAAAATAAATCTATTTTACTTCTATTATAAAATTTGCTTCATTATCTTGGTATCTTTTGTTGGAGGTGCAATGCATTACTGGGAGCTAGCTGAACACATTTGGTGAGCCAATGACAAGAGTCGTATGTGTGTAATCATCAGCTAGCTCCCAGTAGTGCATTGCTGCTCCTGTGACTACCTAGGTATACTTTTCAATAAAGGATACCAACAGAACAAAGAACATTATGTAATTGAAGTAAATTAGAAAGTTGTTTAAAACTGCATGCTCTATTTGAATCATGAAAGACAAATTTTGTGTTTCATGTCTCTTTTTAAAGTGATGATAAACTTCTATGTTTACAGTAACACTATTTGTAATCATAAATTGTATAATGCCCCCTACTAATCATTTGCAAATAAGAAAATCCCTGTCTATGGCAATTCTAATTGGCAGGAACCTCATTTTGTAGGGGTGGAAGAGTATATCTGCACCATTATTCAAAGCTTTTAAACAAACAAACAAACAATTTCTTATAGAACAATATGATATTTGGTTCAAGTTAGAAACCAATGTTGAAATCTTCTTTGAAAAATGGTTCAAAAGTAAGAAAAATATGACACTGGCGATACAGTTTAAGGATCCTCAGCTCTGTCTCAATTTATCTCTTCCCAGATAGATAAATAAAAATATATAAGTACAAAGTAAAAAATGGTTGAGACGGAGTGCTAAACAGTAGGGATACCAGGAGGATGAATTTGGAAAAAATATATATGCTAAATTTATTAGGCAGAATGCTCACATAGATTTAAAAGTATATCACACAAGTTAAAATACACAAATTTCTAAAAGCAAAAAAATATATAAAGTCCTAGGAAATACAAACGGGGACTTCTCCCTTTAAAATGGCTAAATATCCACAGGATATATTAGAGATTTCACAGATTAACCACAGTATATCCACAGAATGAACCACACCGTTTTCTACCAATAAGTCTATAAAAAGTCTTAACTTTGGTTGATAATATTCATTGGTGTATAATGAGAGTTTAGCATATCCGCATAATTTGTTATATCCCAATGACAGTTCTGCTTCTTTATGCTGCTTACGTGCAGGAATTATAATGAGGTAGAGGAACACTTGCAATGAGTTAAATCACTGTCGGCTAGATTACGAGTTGTGCGTTAGGGTAAAAAAAGCAGCGTTAAGAGGTCCTAACGCTGCTTTTTTACGACCGATGCTATTACGAGTCTTGCAGGTTTAGGGGCACCGCACACTTCTTTGGCCTTACCACAAAACGACTTACGTAAACTTCGGAAAGTCTTTTTTTCTATGGGACTTCCATAGCGCCGGTATTATGAGTCTGTCCTGGGAGGCCAAAAAGTGAGCGGTACACCCTACCCTGTCAAGATTCCTAATGCATTTAAAAGTCAGTAGTTATGAGTTTTATGGTACAACGCCATAACATAAAACTCATAACTAAAGTGCTAAAAAGTACACTAACACCCATAAACTACCTGTTAACCCCTAAACCGAGGACCTCCCGCATTGCAAATACTATAATAAAATTTTAACCCCTAATCTGCCGCTCCGGACACTGCTGCCACCTACCTATATTTATGAACCCCTAATATGCTGCCCCCAACATCGCCGACACCTACATTATATTTATTAACCCCTTATCTGCCACCCCCAATGTCGCTGCAACCTGCCTACACTTTTTAACCCCACATATGATAATTTCTAAGCCCTTGAAGACTGCCTCTATTTTATTTACTTTTCACAGCAGGGGAGAGCAAGCTCATGTAGGCCATATAGATAGCATTGTGATCACGCTCGTGGCTAGTGGCAGACACTGCACTAATTGGCTAAAATGCAAGTCAATAGATAATAACTAAAAGTCATGTGATTAGGGGTGGTCAGAAGATGCTTAGATACAAGTTAGTAACAGAAATAAAAAGTGTATTAATATAACAGTGTTGGTTTTGCAAAACTGGGGAATGGGTAATAAAGGGATTATCTATCTCTTGTAAGGTGTATACTGTCCACGGATTCATCCATTACTTGTGGGATATTCTCCTTCCCAACAGGAAGCTGCAAGAGGATCACCCACAGCAGAGCTGTCTATATAGCTCCTCCCCTAACTGCCACCTCCAGTCATTCTCTTGCAGCTCTCGACAAGGGAAGTAGCTAGAGAGATGTGGTGAATTAATGTAGTTTATCTTCAATCAAAAGTTTATTATTTTCAAATGGTACCGGAGTTGTACTATTTTGGCCTCAGGCAGAAAGTTGAAGAAGAGTCTGCTTGAGGTTTTTGATGATCTTAGCGGTTTGTAACTAAGGTCCACTGCTGTTCTCACACATAACTGAAGGGATGGGTAACTTCAGCTGGGGGAATAGCGTGCAGGATTACCTGCTCTGAGGTATGTACAGTTTAAATTTTTCTAGAGAGAAAGCTAGAAAATGCTGACAGTGCCTGATTTGTTTAAGGTAAGCCTGATTACAGTGATTTAATAACGACTGGTATCATGCTTGCTGTAAAGGGTAATATTTTTGTTATTTACTGTCATTACTTAATAGATTTAAAGTTTGCTTGATGTATATAAACGTTTATTACAAATGGTGATAAAACTTTATTCTGGGGCCCAGTTTTTCCACATGGCTGACTAGATTTTGCCTAGGAATAGTTTTTTAAGGCCCTCTCACTGTGAGTACATGTTGGGAGGGGCCTATTTTCGCGCCCTAAGTGCACAGTAGTTTTTGCAGCTTGAGACATCCAGCTTCCCTGAAGGAGTCCCCTAACATTTAGGACACCTCTAAAGGGTTTTTGTGCCTTCCAAAGTTGTTGTATGGGCAGGTAGGAGCCACAGTAGAGCTGTGGCAGTTGGTTGTGACTGTTTAAAAACGGTTATTTCGTTTTTTTTTATTCGGTTTTGAAACTAAGGGGTTAATCATCCATTTGCAAGTGGGTGCAATGCTATTTCAGTCTATTATACACACTGTAAAATTTTTGTAGAATTTACTGCTTTTTTCACTGTTTTGCAGTTTATGTGATTGTTTTTTTCTCTTAAAGGCACAGTACCGTTTTTATTTTTTGCTTGTTCACAGTTATTAAAGTGTTTTCCAAGCTTGCTGGTCTCATTACTAGTCTGTTTAAACATGTCTGACATAGAGGAAACTCATTGTTCATTATGTTTAGAAGCCATTGTGGAACCCCCTCTTAGAATGTGTACCAAATGCACTGATTTTACTATAGATTACAAAGACCATATTCTGTCTTTAAAAAATTTATCACCAGAAGAAATTGACAAGGAGGAAGTTATGCTGTCTAACTCTCCCCACGTGTCAGAACATATAACTCCCGCTCAGGGGACGCCAAGTACATCTAGCGCGCCCATTGCATATACCTTACAAGACATGGCGGCAGTTACGAGTCATACCCTTACAGAGGTATTATCTAAACTGCCAGGATTACAAGGAAAGCGAGACAGCTCTGGGACTAGAATAAATACAGAGCTCTCTGACGCTTTAGTGGCTATATCTGATACACCCTCACAATGTACTGAAGCCAAAGCAGGGGAGCTTCAATCTGGTGGTGATTTTTCTGATTCAGGGAAGATACTTCAACCTGATTCTGATATGTCTACATTTAAATTTAAGCTTGAACACCTCCGCATCTTGCTCAGGGAGGTCTTAGCAACTCTGGACGACTGTGACGCTATTGTAGTACCAGAGAAATTGTAGATTGGATAAATACTATGCAGTGATGTATTTCCAATCCCTAAGAGGTTTTCTGAAATGATTACTAAGGAATGGGATAGACCAGGTGTACCGTTCTCTCCCCCTCCTGTTTTTAAAAAGATGTTTCCCATAGACGCCACTACACGGGACTTGTGGCAGACGGTCCCTAAGGTGGAGGGAGCAGTTTCTACTCTAGCTAAGCGTACCACTATCCCTGTCGAGGACAGTTGTGCTTTTCTAGATCCAATGGACAAAAAATTAGAGTGTTACCTTAAGAAAATTTTTATTCAACAAGGTTTTATTCTCCAGCCTCTTGCATGCATTGCCCCAGTCACTGCTGCTGCGGCTTTCTGGTTTGAGTCTCTAGAGGAGGCTCTACAGGTTGAAACCCCGTTGGAAGATATTATTGACAAGCTTAAGGCCCTTAAGCTAGCCAATTCATTTGTTTCTGACGCCGTTGTTCATTTAACCAAGCTAACGGCTAAAAATTCAGGTTTTGCTATTTAGGCGCGTAGGGCGCTATGGCTTAAATCCTGGTCAGCTGACGTTACTTCAAAGTCTAAGCTTCTCAACATTCCCTTCAAGGGGCAGACTCTATTCGGGCCTGGACTGAAGGAGATCATTTCTGATATTACTGGAGGAAAAGGTCACGCCCTTCCTCAGGATAGGTCCAACAAATTAAGGATCAAACAACCTAATTTTCGTGCCTTTCAAAACTTCAAGAGTGGCGCAGCTTCAACTTCCTCTAATACAAAACAAGAGGGAAATTTTGCCCAGTCCAAGCCGGTCTAGAGACCTAACCAGGCTTGGAACAAAGGAAAGCAGGCCAAAAAACCTGCTGCTGCCTCTAAGACAGCATGAAAGATCAGCCCCCGATCCGGTAATGGATCTAGTAGGGGGCAGACTTTCTCTCTTTGCCCAGGCTTGGGCAAGAGATGTCCAGGATCCCTGGGCATTGGAAATTGTGTCCCAGGGATATCTTCTGGACTTCAAAGCTTCTTCCCCAAAAGGAAGATTTCATCTCTCACAATTATCTGCAAACCAGATAAAGAGAGAGGCATTCTTACATTGTGTTCAAGACCTCCTAGTTATGGGAGTGATTCACCCAGTTCCAAAGGAGGAACAGGAGCAAGGCTTCTATTCAAATCTGTTTGTGGTTCCCAAGAAAGAGGGAACCTTCAGACCAATCTTAGATCTCAAGATCCTAAACAAATTTCTCAGGGTCCCATCCTTCAAGATGGAGACTATTCGAACCATCCTACCTATGATCCAGGAGGGTCAATATATGACTACCGTGGACTTAAAGGATGCTTATCTGCACATTCCGATACACAGAGATCATCATCGGTTTCTCAGGTTCGCCTTCCTAGACAGGCATTACCAGTTTGTGGCGCTTCCCTTTGAGTTAGCTACGGCACCAAGAATCTTTACGAAGGTTCTAGGGTCACTCCTAGCGGTCCTAAGGCCGCGGGGTATAGCAGTAGCCCCTTACCTAGACGACATTCTGATCCAGGCGTCGAATTTTCAAATCGCCAGGTCCCATATGGACATTGTGCTGGCATTCCTGAGGTCTCATGGGTGGAAAGTGAATGAAGAAAAGAGTTCTCTATCCCCTCTCACAAGAGTTTCCTTCCTAGGAACTCTGATAGATTCTGTAGAAATGAAGATTTACCTGACAGAGGCCAGGTTGTCAAAACTTCTAAATTCCTGCCGTTTTCTTTATTCTACTTCTCGCCCTTCAGTGGCTCAGTGTATGGAAGTAATCGGCTTAATGGTAGCGGCAATGGAACAGCCAATAGAATGCGAGCTCAATCCTATTGGCTGATTGGATCAGCCAATAGGATTGAACTTCAATCCTATTGGCTGATTGCATCAGCCAATATGATTTTTTCTACCTTAATTCCGATTGGCTGATAGAATTCTATCAGCCAATCGGAATCTAAGGGACGCCATCTTGGATGACATCACTTAAAGGTACCTTCATTCAGTAAGAAGACTCCGGTTGAAGAGGATGCTCCGCGTCGGATGTCTTGAAGATGGACCCGCTCCGTGCCGGATGGATGAAGATAGAAGATGCCGTCTGGATGAAGACTTCTGCCCGTCTGGAGGACCACTTCACCCGGCTTGGATGAAGACTTCTCCCAGCTTCGCTGAGGACTTCGGCCCGGCTTGGATGAAGACGTCTCCCGGTAAGTCGATCTTCAGGGGGTTAGTGTTAGTTTTTTTTAAGGGTGTATTGGGTGGGTTTTATTTTTAGGTTCGGGTTTGGGCGGCAAAAGAGCTAACTGCCCTTTTAAGGGCAATGCCCTTTTCAGGGCAATGGGGAGCTTAGGTTTTTTTTAGATAGTATTTTATTTGGGGGTTGGTTGTGTGGGTGGTGAGTTTTACTGTTTGGGGGGTTGTTTGTATTTTTTTTACAGGTAAAAGAGCTGATTACTTTGGGGCAATGCCCCGCAAAAGGCCCTTTTAAGGGCTATTAATAGTTTAGTTTAGGCTAGGGTTTTTTTTATTTTGGGGGGGCTTTTATATTTTAATAGGGCTATTAGATTAGGTGTAATTAGTTTAAATATCTGTAATTTGTTTATTATTTTCTGTAATTTAGTGGGGGGGTTTGTACTAGCTAATTTAATTTAATTTAGGTAATTGTATTTAATTTAGTTAATTTATTTAATTATAGTGTAGTGTTAGGTGTTATTGTAACTTAGCTTAGGTTTTATTTTACAGGTAATTTTGTATTTATTTTAACTAGGTAGTTATTAAATAGTTAATAACTATTTAATAACTATTCTACCTAGTTAAAATAAATACAAACTTGCCTGTAAAATAAAAATAAACCCTAAGATAGCTACAATGTAACTATTAGTTATATTGTAGCTAGCTTAGGGTTTATTTTATAGGTAAGTATTTAGTTTTAAATAGGAATAATTTAGTTAATGATAAGAATATTTATTTAGATGTATTTAAATTATATTTAAGTTAGTTGGTGTTAGGCTTAGGGTTGTACTTAGGTTTAGGGGATAATAACTTTAATATAGTGGCGGCGACGTTAGGGGTGGCAGATTAGGGTTAATAAATGTAGGTAGGTGGCGGCGATGTTAGGGACGGCAGATTAGATGTTAATAATATTTAACTATTAGGGTTAGGCGGGAGTGCGGCGGTTTAGGGGTTAATATGTTTATTATAGGGGTGGCGATGTTGGGGGCAGCAGATTAGGGGTTCATAACTATAATGAAGGTGGCGGCGGTGTCCGGAGCGGCAGATTAGGGGTTAATAAGTATAATGTAGGTGTCTGCGATGTCAGGGGCGGCAGATTACGGGTTAATAAGTGTAAGATTAGGGGTGTTTAGACTCGGGTTCATGTTAGGGTGTTAGGTGTAGACATAACTTTTATTTCCCCATAGGAATCAATGGGGCTGCGTTAAAGAGCTTTACGCTGCTTTTTTGCAGGTGTTAGACTTTTTTTCAGCCGACTCTCCCCGTTGATTCCTATGGGGAAATCATGCACGAGCACGTTACACCAGCTTACCGCTGACTTAAGCAGCGCTGGTATTGGAGTGCGGTAATGAGCAAACTTTGGCTCAACGCTCACTTCTTGTCTTTTAACGACGGGTTTCTGAAAACTCATAATACCAGCGCTGCATGTAAGTGAGCGGTGAGACAAAACTGCTCTTTAGCACCGCATAGCCTCTAACGCAAAACTCGTAATCTAGGTCTGTGAATTTAGAGGTGTAGATGCACTTCAGCAGAGACAGGTAGCTTACCAGCTGTGTTTTTGACAATCCCCACCAGACTTACGGTTATTAGCTCCTTTCCAGTGTCTTTACCTCTAAGGCTCCACTGCTGTTATCGTAAGGTCCAATTCACCCCTGCAATCTGGTATGTACCAAGAACTCACTGGTGTTCTTCCAATGGGTTATGCCCTTGTGTGTTACTCGATCGGCATAGGAAAGTCACGTGACTCGTGACGTCACTTTTGGCCGAGAGTTGCAATAAGCTTTCCGTTGTTCGCTCCAAGCGTGGGCTGAATACAATGTAACAACGGCCGTTGCAAAATTAACACTTATCTTCTTACTTTATTATTATAGGTTATTTGTAGATAGCCAACAGTTTTCCCAGCGCTATAAACATTTGCGGTATACAAGATAGCAATTATAGGGATCAAATGGGTACAGGGCCCTGCCTAGAGTCGCACTGTTGCAGTCAGCTCTTGTGAAGGTGATCTGTAAGCATTTGGCTCTTAGGCTTACATTCTAAGGGGATTCATGGTGGATAGCAATGGAGGAGAGGAACTGTTATTAGGAAAGGTTAGTGTAGTTTGTATGCATCCCTGAACAGAAAAGTCTTTAGGGAGTGCTTGAAGCTTTCAAAACTAGGGGAGAGTTTTGTGGAGTGAATTAGAAAGTTCCACAAGATGGGAGCCAGTCTGGAGAAGTCCTGTAAAAGGGAATGTGATGAGGTAACAATTGAGGAGGAGAGTAGGAGGTCCAGAGCAGAGCGTAGGGGACAGGAGGGAGAGTATCTAGAGACAAGATCTGAGATATAGAGGGGAGCAGTGCAGTTGAGGGCTTTGTATGTCAGAATCAGAATTTTGTGTTTAATCCTGGAAGCAAGAGGAAGCCAGTGAAGTGATTGGCAGAGAGGTGCAGCAGATGAAGAGCGACGTGTAAGGAAGATTAGCCTGGCAGATGCATTCATTATGGATTGTAAAGGAGCTAGATGGCAGCTAGGGAGACCAGAGAGGACGGAGTTGCAGTAGTCAAGGTGGGAAAAGATGAGAGTGGATTAAAATCTTAGTTGTGTCTTGTGTAAGGAAATGTCTAATTTTAGAGATGTTTTTAAGGTGGAAGCGGCAGGATTTAGCCAAAACATGAATGTGAGGAGTTAAAGAAAGATCTGAGTCAAGTGTGACCCCAAGACATCGGTCATGCGGGGTAGGGGTAATGATGGAGTTGTCAACAGTTATAGAGAAATGGGGGGTGGAGATTTTAGAAGAAGGGGGGGAAATAAGGAGCTCAGTTTTGTAGAGATTTAGCTTAAGGTAGTGAGAAGGCATCCGTGAAGAGATGTGAGAAAGACAGTTAGTGACACGACTTAGCAAGGAAGGAGATAGGTCTGGAGCAGAGATGTAGATTTGAGTGTTTTCGGCATACTAATGATATTGAAACCTGTGGGACTTTATTAGGGAACTTAATGATGTGTAGATTGAGAAGAGAAGGGGACTGAGGACAGAGCCTTGCGGTACCCCAACAGAAAGTGATAATGGGGCAAAGAAAGCCCCAGAGATGGCTGCACTATAGGTACAGTTAGACAGGTAGAAAGAGGGCTGTGTCACAAATGCCGAAGGATTGGAGGGTTTGGAGCAAAAGAGGGTGGTCAACTATATCAAAGACTTCAGACAGATCAAGGAGGATAAGCAAAGAGAAGTGGTCTTTGGATTTTGCTGCAAGTAGGTTGTTGGTAACCTTGATGATTGCTGTCTCTGTGGATTGATGGGGGCGAAATCCAGATTGCAGTGGGTCAAGGAGGGAGTGTAATGTAAGGAAATGCGATAAGAGTGCATGTACTAGCTTTTCAAGAAGTTTTGAGGCAAGAGGGAGTAGGGAAATAGGGCGGTAGTTGGATGGGGAGGTTGGATCGAGAGAAGGTTTTTTTGAGGATAGGTGTGACCAGTGCATGTTTTAGAGATGAGGGAAATATACCAGTACTGAGGGAGAGGTTGAAAATGTGTGTGAGTATAGGGGTAAGGGTAAAAGAGAGGGAGGGGAGTAGCTGTAAAGGTATGCAGTCGAGGGGACAGGTAGTGAGGTGAGAGAGCAGTATAAGTGCAGAAACTTCTTCCTCAGTAACAGGGGAGAAAGAGCTAAATATATGGCTATGTGAGTTTTGATTAATTGCAAGCTTTTAAGGGGCTTGAGAGGCTGGAAGCATGTTAAGAGCCGATTTAGTTTCTGATGGAATCGATTTTGTATTGGCTGGCAAAATCTTGAGCTGACAGTGAAGTTGTATTAGGAGGTGGGGGTGGGCGGAGAAGAGTGTTGAAAGTGGAGAACAGATGTTTTGGGTTTAAAGAGAGAGTGGAGATAAGAGTAGAGAAGTAGTGTTGCTTATAAAGATTAAGGGTAGAGTAGTAGGAGACAGAGTTCAAGATGAACTTGTAGTGAAGAAAGTCAGTTGAACTCCGAGATTTTCTCCAGTGCCGCTCAGCAGTACAGGAACATCTGCACAGGTACCGTGTTAGAGGAGTATGCCAGGGCTGAGGGTGAGTGTGTGGTTTACAAGCTATGGTAGGAGGGGCCAGATTGTAAAGGACCAATGTAAGCATGGAATCATAGTGGCAGATAGATTGGTCAGGGCAGGAAAAGGAGGAGATGGATGAGAGCAGAGGTTCGAAAGAACTAGCAAGCTATTGCTGATCTAATGACATAATGCTTCTGTGAAGTTTGGTGTGAGGGGTAGAAGGAGGGAGAGTTGTAGGGAGGGATGAGATGTTGCAATTGAGGAGATGATGGTCAGAAAGAGGAAAAGGGGAATTTGTGAAGATTGAGAGACTGTATCAATAGCTAAAGATCAGATCAAGGGAATGACCATCTTTGTGAGTGGGAGTGTCAGTCCATTGTGACAGACCGAAAAAGGAAGTAAGTTGCAGAAGTTGTTTTGCTGAGGAGGCAGTGGGTTAGAGTAGATGTTAACAATTTTCATCTAGTAGATAATATATAGTTATATAAAACATTATATAAGACACTCCATAGATTGGGCACTTAGTAAAGTTGATATATATTATTTGTATACATGCCTTGAGTTAGTAATTTAGTGCTCTTTTTTAGCGACTTTATTTGGTGGCTAAATATTTGTCAAGGTAGGTAGAGTCTGTGATACATACAGGTTTTTTTTGGAGCTAGTAATTTATTTATAAATTAGGATGCTACGTATTAGGTTAGTCTATTAGAATGTTGATAATCACATTTTATGCAGTATAATAGAAGTATCCATTTAGGCTTTATTTAGGTACATTTTGTTTTTTTGTATATACAAACTAAATTCTTACCTGCTTTTTAGAGTGATAGGTGTATGCAATGAGGCTATTTACGTCATGCATGACTCGTCATCATTTCACACCGTTTTTTTTGGTGCCAAAATTTCCCACCAAATTTGCTCAGAAAACACTTAGAGAGCTTTCATCTAGCATTATTTTATGAATCCGTTTTCTTTTTTTATAAATTTTCGCTCTGTTACCCATACTCTTGTCTCAAGCATGTTATATATATCATATATAGGAGCATGGATATAAATGCAGAATTAATTTATTTTTTTCAAATTTAGTTTTTTTGCAATTATGTCTCAAACTGAACCTGCCTCTGATGTTACCATAGGATTTGAGCTGCATGAACACATACCTACCAAAGCTAAGTGTGTTTGTTGTAAAAAAAGCTGATCTAAATTCTTCAGCTCAATTATGTGTGAGTACAAATGCACCCACTGTTATTCCATCTCAGTCTAATGTACATAGCATTCCTGTAGAAATAAAAGATTTTATTGCTGCAGCTATAGAGAAGGCAATGACTGCTATTTCGCCTTCAAATAAACGTAAAAGAGTTTTGCAATTGTTTTCTAAACCTAGTGAATTAAGTTCTGACCTTCAGCATACTGATGTATCCTCTACTGATGGGGTTTCCTCTGATTCTTTTTTTTTAAGATAGCATATATTCACTCTCTCTTAAAGGAAGGTTTGTTTACTTTGGGTATTGAGGAGTCTAAACCTCCTGATGATAAACTTATAAATGAAAGAAAAAGAGGTCCTGAGAGGAGAAATATTTTCTTCAGAATTACCTTGTTAAATATTGCTTGGAGGTGAGCAGCCTGAAGTGTGCATTGAGCATAAGTTTAATGAGTTAAATAAAATGGCAGCTTAAACAATTATATATATTCTATTCTGTATTCATGCCAGAAAGAGACATTTAAAAACACAACTCCGTTGAGAGAGACTTGTTGCACTTTTTATGAACAGGTTACAATGTTGCTTGATACTTTGTGAATACAAAGAAATAATACCGTGGGTTTAGGACTGCGATTATACAATTTTAATGAACAGCTCTAATTGGGACCAATGCCCGGTATCCCCTGTATTGGCGGTCACATTTCACTATACACTTCCTCAGACCCCTCTGAGGAAGCGTAAAGCGAAACGCGACCGCATCAGGGGCACTTGTTCTAATTTTAGCCAGCACTCTGTTGATTTTGACAAAAAATTCTTAGTTTAAAAACTTTAAAAAACTTTAACTTACTAGTTAACTGTTACTAATGATTGGTGGGAAGGATGGGAGGGTGTTAAGAACCTGAAATTGAACTGTTACTCTACCCCAATACAGGGGATACCGGCAATTGGTCCGAATTAGAGCTGTTCAGAATAAGACCTCCCTTGGGAAGATTCTTTCTTACCCATGTACCAAAACAAAACAGCTTTCAGGGGGCATTGTCCCAGTTCCACAGCAGGAACAAGGATTGGGTTTTTATTCAAATTTATTCATTGTACCAAAGAAGGAAAATTCTTTCAGACCAATTTTAGATCTGAAAACTTTAAATAATTTTGTAAGAGTCCCAACTTTCAAGATGGTGACTATAAGGACTATTCTGCCTTTTATTCAGCAAGGTCACTTCATGGCCACAATAGACTTACAGGACACTTACCTTCAGATTCCGATTCATCCAGATCATTATCGCTTTCTGAGATTCTCTTTTTTAAACAAGCATTACCAATTTGTTGCTCTTCCGTTTGGCCTTGCAACAGCACCAAGAATATTTTCAAATGTTCTAGGTGCCCTTCTATCTGTAATCAGAGAGCAGGGTATTGCAGTGTTTCCTTATTTGGATGATATCTTGGTACTTGCTCAATCTTTTCATTTAGCAGAATCTCACATAAAACAACTTCTGTTGTTTTTTAAAAGACATTGTTGGAGGATCAATTTACCAAAGAGTTTCTTGATTCCTCAAACAAATGTCACCTTTTAAGGTTTCCAGATAGATTCAGTCTCCATGACGCTATCCCTAACAGAAAAGAGACGTTTGAGATTGGTTTCAGCTTGTCTAAACCTTCAGTCTCTATCATTCCCTTCAGTGGCTATGTGCATGGAAGTTTAAGGTCTCATGATTGCAGCATTGGACGTGATCCCTTTTGCTCGTTTTCCTCCCTGTTCGGGAGTCAATCTAATTTCTCTCTCGAAGATTAAACTCAAAAGGTCTGACACAAAGTCCCATATTCTGGCAATCCCACCACATATGAATGTATGATCCTATATCATTGCATTCTCTGTAACAAAGCGTATTATGTTCATCCTCCAGTTTGCAGAATCCGGTAGGGTAAATATACCAACCAAATTCTACCTTTAAGTAATTATCTTTTAATGTTGCATTCACAGAGAACGATTCAGCCTTAGTTAAGTTTTTTTTTATCCATGTGCCAATTCTTATCTAAAGCTTTTTCCCATTTTAGCATGGTAGAGGTTTTCCTCTCTCTGTTCACCAGATTAAAAATAGGGTATAATTTTGATATTAATCCTTTCAGTTGTTGTTTAGCGAGGCATAAAGATTCAAACCTAGTGTTAGCTGGGGGGTTTCTGACTCCCAATACTTGTAGCCTAGACTGTAGCTGTAAATAATGATACCAAATATTTTTATCTGTGTAACCTAGTTCTGCGTATTGTGTAAAAGTTATAATTTTATCATTAATAAGTGTGTCTGCAATCCTATACAGTCCCTTATTTGCCCATTTGTTCTTTACTTGTTCTGCTATTGAGGAGTGAATTATAGTTAGAGGTGTCACTGTAAATCTAGTGTTTATGAGAGGATATTTTGTTGTTAATGTATCCCATAGGTATATGGTATGATTAATAGATATAAAGGCCTTCTGGTGAACTGGTCTCTCTTGTTTCAAGTGATTTAGCATGAGTATTATGTCCCTTTAAGTTAGGTAGGAAAAAGGTGTTGCAAAAAGTAGGAAAAGCATGAACCATATCTCTGTAAGTCCTTTCTGGTATGAGGGTCTCTCACTTCATACTCACTTGGAGCGTAAGAGTACATTACCATATGTAAATATTTCATAAAAAAAACTTATGTTTTTGAATTTCTATATAGACTTGTTTGATTTCCTATGGTGAATATAGCAAACTGAGGGCAAGTGCGTCACTTGTATTTTCAGTAGGCCTGTGTTTATACAATGGCAGTGTCCCGCCAAACCTTTTCCTTATAATATTTCTGTGTCAGCTCAAATTAGTGTCTCTGTCCTTGTATTGGTTATATATATTATATTATTTTACTTCGTATCCACACTTATCACTAAGCCTCTGCTTCAGGGCTTGGCCTTAGATGTGTCGCTGACGCACTTATTTTATGGCAGTTTTCTTATGGAAGTTGGTCCCTGTTACCTCAGTCCTGCCAACCGCTGTCTTATGCTTTTCACCGGAGCGGAGCCCCGACCCTCAAGTGAATTCTCTGAGGCCCGATCTCTTCTTCGTTTGATGTAGTGTCCGGCCGGACACGATGCAGACGCCTGTCAGGTAGGCTGCAATCAATCCGAACCACTGTGGGCTCTCTTCGCGAGACTGTGTCCTCAAAGTTCACTCGATTCCTTCTAATATCAGGAGTGAGTGATATGTGGTGTAATGTGTGCCAAACACTTGTATAAATGTCGGTTTAGACTCTAATTATTAATTTTCACATCAGTGCTTAGTCTCCCTGCGTCTTGCTCTGTCTGTGTCTAGCTCCGCCCTCAGTTTTTTTAATTTTTTAAGAAAACGATTATTTTTTTGGATTTCATTTCTCAGCGGAAATAGCTGTTTTATTTCATCCCTCCCTCTATAGTTACTTGTGGACTTCCACATCTTGGGTATTATATCCCATCAGTAACTAGCTTGTGGACTCTCACCACCTATATGAAAGAAAACATAATTTATGTAAGAACTTACCTGATAAATTAATTTATTTCATGGTGGTGAGAGTCCACAAGACCCACCCATTTTTTTGGGGGGGTTATTATTTTTTTGTATAAAGCACATTATTTATCCTGTTCCTCTTTTTTATGCTTTTACTCCTTATACACATCACTAACTTGGCTATACATTAAACTGAGGTATGAGTGAGGTGGGAGGTGTATTTATAGGCATTTGAGGTTTGGGAAACTTTGCCCCCTCCTGGTAGGAATGTATATCCCTTCAGTAACTAGCTCGTGGACTCTAGCCACCATGAAAGAAATTAATTTATCAGGTAAGTTCTTACATAAATTATGTTTTTTCATACAACGGTAGCCAAATCCAAGTCTGGGATTGTATTTCTGAGTCATAGCTTTTTGCATTATTCTACATATATCTATACACAAACCATGTTGTCTAGGTCCTAAGAAGAATGTGGCTAGCTCAGTATTATTAATGCGAAATAAAGCTATCTCCTTTCAAAATGTATTTAAAAATACTGGGGAAGTCATAAAGCAAGGTTTTTAAAAGAGCATTTCAAAGCAAACTATAGCTATACAGTGCTATACTCTGATATACACAAACACACTTCTTTTATTTTTTCTAGACATCACAAACAAAAAATGCAATTGCTTCATAGTAGTTTCTGGTCTCTAGGGGGTTGGGCTGGGCTACTATGCCACCAACAATTATTTGATCTGAGAAAAAGGGCAGAATTTTTGTGCAAGGTGCAGTCATGAGTAAGGCCTTTTAGGCGGTTGCCTATTTGGCCTAATAGTAGAGCTGCCACTAACACTGTCATTATCCTATATAATAAAAGGCCAAGTGTGTTTGTCCGAAGCTGTCATGCGCAGTAGAGACAGCACGAGGACAAACACACCTGGCTTTTGAGTCCCTAGCTGATCTGTGCTCTGCGGCAGAAGTGGGCGTGGCCGACGTGAAGGGGGTGTGCACGGACGTGAGTGGTCATGAAGGAGGCGTGGCCGGGCACGGTTGCACAATAGAGGGGAGAGAGATAGAGAGGGGAGGGGGAGAAATAGAGAGGGGAGAGAGATAGAGAGGGGGAGAGAGAGGTGGGAGAGAGAGGGGAGAGAGAGAGGGGGGAGAGAGAGAGGAGGGGAGAGAGAGGGGAGAGAGGGGGAGAGAGAGAGTGAGAGGGGGGGAGAGAGAGAGAGTGAGAGGGGGAGAGAGAGGGGGAGAGAGAGAGCAAAAGAGAGGGGGGAGAGAGAGCGCAAAAGAGAGGGGGTTTAGAGAGCGCAAAAGAGAGGGGGAGAGAGAGCGCAAAAAAGAGGGGGGAAGAGAGAGCGCAAAAGAGGGGGGAAGAGAGAGCGCAAAAGAAGGGGGAAGAGAGAGCGCAAAAGAGAGGGGGAGAGAGAGCGCAAAAGAGAGGGGGAGAGAGAGCGCAAAAGAGAGGGGGAGAGAGAGCGCAAAAGAGAGGGGGAGAGAGAGCGTAAAAGAGAGCGGGGAGAGAGAGCACAAAAGAGAGGGGGGAGAGAGAGCGCAAAAGAGAGGGGGGAGAGAGTGCAAAAAAGAAGGGAGAGAGAGAGCACAAAAGAGAGGGGGAGAGAGAGAGCACAAAAGAGAGGGGGGAGAGTGCAAAAGAGATGGGGGAGAGAGAGTGCGCAAAAGAGATGGGGGAGAGAGAGAGCAAAAGAGATGGGGAGAGAGAGAGAGAGCGCAAAAGAGGGGGGAAGAGAGAGTGCAAAAAAGGGGGGAAGAGAGAGCGCAAAAGAGGGGGGAGAGAGCACAAAAGAGAGGGGGGGAAGAGCGCAAAAGAGAGGGGTGAGAGAGCGCAAAAGAGAGGGGGGAGAGAGTGCAAAAGAGAGGGGTGGAGAGAGAGCGCAAAAGAGAGGGGTGGAGAGAGAGCACAAAAGAGAGGGGGGAGAGAGCGCAAAAGAGAGGGGGGAGAGAGTGCAAAAAAGAAGGGAGAGAGAGAGCACAAAAGAGAGGGGGAGAGAGAACGTAAAAGAGAGCGGGGAGAGAGAGCACAAAAGAGAGGGGGGAGAGAGAGAGCGCAAAAGAGAGGGGGGAGAGAGTGCAAAAAAGAAGGGAGAGAGAGAGAGCACAAAAGAGAGGGGGGAGAGTGCAAAAGAGATGGGGGAGAGAGAGTGCGCAAAAGAGATGGGGGAGAGAGAGAGCAAAAGAGATGGGGGAGAGAGAGAGAGAGCGCAAAAGAGAGGGGGGAAGAGAGAGCGCAAAAGAGGGGGGAAGAGAGAGTGCAAAAGAGGGGGGAAGAGAGAGTGCAAAAGAGGGGGGAAGAGAGAGTGCAAAAGAGGGGGGGAAGAGAGAGCGCAAAAGAGGGGGGGAAGAGAGAGCGCAAAAGAGGGGGGAGAGAGCACAAAAGAGAGGGGGGAGAGAGTGCAAAAGAGAGGGGTGGAGAGAGAGCGCAAAAGAGAAGGGGGAGAGAGAGCACAAAAGAGAGGGGGGAGAGAGAGCGCAAAAGAGAGGGGGGAGAGAGAGCGCAAAAGAGGGGGGAAGAGAGAGTGCAAAAGAGGGGGGGAAGAGAGAGCGCAAAAGAGAGGGGTGAGAGAGAGCGCAAAAGAGAGGGGGGAGAGAGTGCAAAAGAGAGGGGTGGAGAGAGAGCGCAAAAGAGAAGGGGGAGAGAGAGCACAAAAGAGAGGGGGGAGAGAGAGCTCAAAAGAGAGGGGGGAGAGAGTGCAAAAAAGAAGGGAGAGAGAGAGCACAAAAGAGAGGGGAGAGAGAGAGGGGGGAGAGGGGGGAGAGTGCAAAAGAGATGGGGGAGAGAGAGTGCGCAAAAGAGATGGGGGAGAGAGAGAGAGCAAAAGAGATGGGGGAGAGAGAGAGCGCAAAAGAGAGGGGGAGAGAGAGAGCAGAAAAGAGAGGAGGAGAGACAGAGCGCAAAAGAGAGGGGGGAGAGAGAGAGCACAAAAGACAGGGGGAGAGAGAGAACACAAAAGAGAGGGGGAGAGAGAACACAAAAGAGAGGGGGGAGAGAGAACACAAAAGAGAGGGGGGAGAGAAAGCGCAAAAGAGAGGGGGAGAGAGCGAGCGAAAAGAGAGGGGAGAGATAGAGCGCAAAAGAGAGGGGGGAGAGAGAGATCTCAAAAGAGAGGGGGGAGAGAGAGAGCAAAAGAGAGGGGGGAGAGAGAGCAAAAGAGAGGGAGAGGGAGAGAGCGCAAGGGGTGGGACCGCTGTACTGCAAAAAATGGCCCGTGTGAACGGGCTTTAGGACTAGTGTTATTATAAGCTGCATTGTTTTGCAAATGTTCTCTTTTAAACCTTTAAGGACACAGCTTTCAGTTTGCTCAATTGTTTTATGACGGAAAAATTCTGTCATATGTCCTTAAGAGGTTAAAAGGCCAATTAGAGAAATATATGTATCAGGGTTATCCTTAGTCAGTCTGCATTTTATGTTTCCAGTTTGATAAAATCTACAATGTTCAAAACTAACACATGGAAATGGGACAAAATACATAATAAAAGTATAATGCAACCTTGTTTTACTTCACATAACTAAAAAGTCTTTATTAAAATATCAAGGTGTTTATTGTTCCTTTAACATATTCCAGAGAGAAATACTCTAATCTGCCAGGATTCTGAAAAGTCACCTTAAAAAAAACCTAATGATCACAAAATGTAAAGTAAACCTGTGAAACTTAAAATGTTCCAATTGGATTGAAATAAGACACAAACTTTCTTCAGATCTATAAGGCGGCACAAAAAGAGTATTTGCACCCACTATAAATGTATCTCATTGTAATAAAACGCAACTTCCAGTCAATTTCTTCGTCTTACACAAATCTTAAATATAAATACTAGAGTGACGACTCATATATATTTTTTTTTTAACATACCCATTAAAGGACCACTAATTACAGTAGAATTGCGTAATTAAAAAGTGCATAATTACCATAATAAAAATTACTTTAAAAAAAACATAATTTATGCTTACCTGATAAATGTATTTCTCTTGTGGTGTATCCAGTCCACGGATCATCCATTACTTGTGGGATATTCTCATTCCCAACAGGAAGTTGCAATAGGACACCCACAGCAGAGCTGTTATATAGCTCCTCCCCTAACTGCCATATCCAGTTATTCGACCGAAAACAAACAGAGAAAGGAGAAACCATAGGGTGCAGTGGTGACTGTAGTTTAAAATTAAAAAATACCTGCCTTAAATTGACAGGGCGGGCCGTGGACTGGATACACCACAAGAGAAATAAATTTATCAGGTAAGCATAAATTATGTTTTCTCTTGTAAGGTGTATCCAGTCCACGGATCATCCATTACTTGTGGGATACCAATACCAAAGCTAAAGTACATGGATGAAGGGAGGGACAAGGCAGGTACTTAAACGGAAGCTACCACTGCCTGTAAAACCTTTCTCCCAAAAATAGCCTCCGAAGAAGCAAAAGTATCAAATTTGTAGAATTTGGAAAAAGTATGAAGCGAAGACCAAGTCGCCGCCTTGCAAATCTGTTCAACAGAAGCCTCATTTTTAAAGGCCCATGTGGAAGCCACAGCTCTAGTAGAATGAGCTGCAATCCTTTCTGGAGGCTGATGGCCAGCAGTCTCAAAGGCTAAGCGGATTATGCTTTTTAGCCAAAAAGAAAGAGAGGTTGCCGAAGCCTTTTGACCTCTCCTCTGTCCAGAGTAGACAACAAACAAAGCTTGTAAGTAAAACTTTAAAGCACGAACCACGTCCAGATTGTGTAATAGACGTTCCTTCTTTGAAGAAGGATTAGGACACAAAGACGGAACAACAATCTCTTGATTGATATTCTTATTAGATACCACCTTAGGTAAAAACCCAGGTTTGGTACGCAGAACTACCTTATCTGCATGGAAGATCATATAAGGAGAATCACATTGTAAGGCAGATAACTCGGAAACTCTACGAGCCGAGGAAATAGCTACCAAAAAAAGAACTTTCCAAGATAAAAGTTTGATATCTATGAAATGAAGAGGTTCAAACAGAACCCCCTGAAGAACTTTAAGAACCAAATTTAAACTCCATGGTGGAGCACCAGGTTTAAACACAGGCTTGATTCTAACTAAAGCCTGACAAAATGCCTGAACGTCTGGGACATCCGCCAGACGCTTGTGCAAAAGAATAGAAACCGCAGAAATCTGTCCCTTTAAGGAACTAGCTGATAATCCTTTTTCCAATCCTTCTTGGAGAAAAGATAATATCCTGGGAATCCTGACTTTACTCCATGAGTAGCCCTTGGATTCACACCAATAAAGATATTTACACTATATCTTATGATAGATTTTCCTGGTGACAGGCTTTCGTGCCTGAATTAAGGTATCAATGACTGACTCGGAGAAACCACGCTTTGATAAATCAAGCGTTCAATCTCCAGGCAGTCAGCCTCAGAGAAATTAGATTTGGATGGTTGAAAGGACCTTGAAGTAGAAGGTCCTGTCTCAGCGGCAGAGTCCATGGTGGAAAGGATGACATGTCCACCAGATCTGCATACCAAGTCCTGCGTGGCCACGCAGGCGCTATCAAGATCACCGATGCTCTCTCCTGCTTGATTTTGGCAATCAGACGAGGGAGCAGAGGAAACGGTGGAAACACATAAGCCAGGTTGAAGGACCAAGGCGCTGCTAGAGCATCTATCAGCATTGCCTTGGGGTCCCTGGACCTGGATCCGTAACAAGGAAGCTTGGCGTTCTGACGAGACGCCATGAGATCCAGTTCTGGTTTGCCCCAACGATGAACCAATTGTGCAAACACCTCCGGATGGAGTTCCCACTCCCCCGGATGAAAAGTCTGTCGACTTAGAAAATCCGCCTCCCAGTTCTCTACACCTGGGATATGGATAGCTGATAGGTGGCAAGAGTGAATCTCTGCCCAGCGAATTATCTTTGAGACTTCTAACATCGCTAGGGAACTCCTTGTTCCCCCTTGATGGTTGATGTAAGCCACAGTCGTGATGTTGTCCGACTGAAATCTCATTAACTTCATTGTCGCTAGATGAGGCCAAGCCTGAAGAGCATTGAATATCGCTCTTAGTTCCAGAATGTTTATTGGAAGGAGTGACTCCTCCTGAGTCCACGATCCCTGAGCCTTCAGGGAGTTCCAGACTGCACCCCAACCTAGGAGGCTGGCATCTGTCATTACATTTGTCCAATCTGGCCTGCAAAAGGTCATACCTTTGGACAGATGGACCCAAGATAGCCACCAGAGAAGAGAATCCCTGGTCTCTTGATCCAGATTTAGTAGAGGGGACAAATCTGTGTAATCCGCATTCCACTGACTGAGCATGCAGAGTTGCAGCGGTCTGAGATGTAGGCGTGCAAACAGCACTATGTCCATTGCCGCTACCATTAAGCCGATTACTTCCATGCACTGAGCCACCGAAGGGCGAGGAATGGAATAAAGAACACGGCAGGAATTTAGAAGTTTTGATAACCTGGACTCCGTCAGGTAAATTTTCATTTCTACAGAATCTATCAGAGTCCCTGGGAAGGAAACTCTTGTAAGGGGGGATAGAGAACTTTTTTCCTCGTTCACCTTCCACCCATGCGACCTCAGAAATGCCAACACTATGTCCGTATGAGACTTGGCAATTTGGAAGTTTGATGCCTGAATCAGGATGTCGTCTAAATAAGGGGCCACTGCTATGTCCCGCGGCCTTAGGACCGCCAGAAGCGACCCCAGAACCTTCGTAAAAATTCTTGGGGCTGTAGCTAACCCAAAGGGAAGAGCAACAAACTGGTAATGCCTGTCTAGGAAGGCAAACCTGAGAAACCGATGATGATCTTTGTGTATCGGAATGTGAAGATAAGCATCCTTTAAATCCACTGTAGTCATGTATTGACCCTCCTGGATCATAGGTAGGATGGTACGAATAGTCTCCATCTTGAATGATAGAACTCTGAGGAATTTGTTTAAGATCTTTAGATCCAAAATTGGTCTGAAGGTTCCCTCTTTTTTGGGAACTACAAACAGATTTGAGTAAAATCCCTGTCCCTGTTCCTCCTTTGGAACTGGATGGATCACTCCCATAACTAGGAGGTCTTGTACACAGTGTAAGAATGCCTCTCTCTTTATCTGGTTTGCAGATAATTGTGAAAGGTGAAATCTCCCTTTTGGGGGGGGAAGCCTTGAAGTCCAGAAGATATCCCTGGGATATAATTTCCAACGCCCAGGGATCCTGGACATCTCTTGCCCACGCCTGGGCGAAGAGCGAAAGTCTGGCCCCTACTAGATCCGTTACCGGATAGGGGGCCGTTCCTTCATGCTGTCTTAGAGGCAGCAGCAGGCTTTTTGGCCTGCTTACCCTTGTTCCAGGTCTGGTTAGGTCTCCAAACCGTCTTGGACTGAGCAAAAGTTCCCTCTTGTTTTGCATTAGAGGAAGTTGATGCCGCACTTGCCTTGAAGTAGACATGTGCGGTTCGTTTCGGATTAATTCGGAAATTCGGTAAATTCGGTAAATTCGGAGATTCGGATCGATTCGGATTTCCGAATTAAAATACTTCCGAATCTACCGAATGAATCCGAAATAGCTGCCGTATCTCCGAATAAATCCGAATTAGCTCGTTAAGATTCGGCATTTCCCCATAGGAAACAATGGGAGTTTTGGCTGAAAAAAAACTAACACCGCAGCCCCATTGTTTCCTATGGGGAAACACTAAGTCTGCACCTAACACCCTAACATGTACCCCGAGTCTCTAAACACCCCTAATCTAACACTTATTAACCCCTAATCTGCTGCCTCCGCTATCGCTGACACCTGCATTATTTTATTAACCCCTAATCTGCCGACCGAATATCGCCGCCGCCTACATTATAGCTATTAACCCCTAATCTGCTGTCCCTAACACCGCCGACCCCTACATTATAGTTATTAACCCCTAATCTGCCTCCCCCCAACGTCGCCGCAATCTAACTATAAGTATTAACCCCTAATCTGCCGACCCGATATCGCCGCCGCCTACATTATAACTATTAACCCCTAATCTGCTGTCCCTAACACCGCCGACCCCTACATTATAGTTATTAACCCCTAATCTGCCTCCCCCCAACGTCGCCGCAATCTAACTACAAGTATTAACCCCTAATCTGCCGACCCGATATCGCCGCCGCCTACATTATAACTATTAACCCCTAATCTGCTGTCCCTAACATCGCCGACCCCTACATTATAGTTATTAACCCCTAATCTGCCCCCCCCAACGTCGCCGCAATCTAACTATAAGTATTAACCCCTAATCTGCCGACCCGATATCGCCGCCGCCTACATTATAGCTATTAACCCCTAATCTGCTGTCCCTAACACCGCCGACCCCTACATTATAGTTATTAACCCCTAATCTGCCCCCCCCAACGTCGCCGCAATCTAACTACAAGTATTAACCCCTAATCTGCCGACCGCAAATCGCCGCCACTATAATAAATGTATTAACCCCTAAACCGCCGCACTCCCGCCTCGCAAACACTATAATACATTTTATTAACCCCTAATCTGCCCTCCCTAACATCGCCGCCACCTACCTACAATTATTAACCCCTAATCTCCCGCCCGCAACGTCGCCGCTACTATAATAAGGTTATTAACCCCTAAACCTAAATCTAACCCTAACCCTAACACCCCCTAACTTAAATATAATTTAAATAAAACGAAATAAATTTACTATAGTTAAATAAATGAATCCTATTTAAAACTAAAGACTTACCTGTAAAATAAACCCTAAGATAGCTGCAATATAACTAATAGTTACTTTGTAGCTATTTTAGGATTTATATTTATTTTACAGGCAACTTTGTATTTATTTTAACTAGGTACAATAGTTATTAAATAGTTAATAACTATTTAATAACTACCTAGCTAAAATAAATACAAATTTACCTGTAAAATAAATCCTAACCTAAGTTACACTAACACCTAACACTACACTATCATTAAATTAACTAAATAAATGAATCCTATATAAAACTAAATACTTACCTGTAAAATAAACCCTAATATAGCTGCAATATAACTAATAGTTACATTGTAGCTATTTTAGCATTTATATTTATTTTACAGACAACTTTGTATTTATTTTAACTAGGTACAAAAGCTATTAAATAGTTATTGACTAATTAATAGCTACCTAGTTAAAATAATTACAAAATTACCTGTAAAATAAATCCTAACCTAAGTTACTATTAAACCTAACACTACACTATCATTAAATAAATTAACTACAAGTACCTACAATTATCTACAATTAAATAAACTAAAGTACAAAACCCCCCCACTAAATTACAAAAAAAAACAAACACTAAATTACAAAAAATAAAAAAATATTACAAGAATTTTAAACTAATTACACCTAATCTAAGCCCCCTAATAAAATAACAAAGCCCCCCAAAATAAAAAAAAATGCCCTACCCTATACTAAATTACAAAAGTTAACAGCTCTATTACCTTACCAGCCCTGAACAGGGCCCTTTGCGGGGCATGCCCCAAAGAAAACAGCTCTTTTGCCTGTAAAAAAAAAACACAATCCCCCCCCCACATTACAACCCACCACCCACATACCCCTACTCTAACCCAAACCCCCCTTAAATAAACCTAACACTACCCCCCTGAAGATCTCCCTACCTTGAGTCGTGTTCACCCAGCCGGGCCGAAGTCTTCATCCGATGGGGCAGAAGAGGACATCCAGACCGGCAGAAGTCTTCATCCAAGCGGGGCAAGAAGAGGTCTTCCATCCATCATACAAGTACCAAAATACAAACAAACACTAAATTACCAAAAATAATAAAATATTACAATAATTTTAAACTAATTACACCTAATCTAAGCCCCCTACTAGCTATTAATATAGCTTCAATATAACTAATAGTTACATTGTAGCTATTTTAGGATTTATATGTATTTTACAGGCAACTTTGTATTTATTTTAACTAGGTACAATAGTTATTAAATAGTTAATAACTATTTAATAACTACCTAGCTAAAATAAATACAAATTTACCTGTAAAATAAATCATAACCTAAGTTACAATTACACCTAACACTACACTATCATTAAATTAACTAAATAAATGAATCCTATATAAAACTAAAGACTTACCTGTAAAATAAACCCTAATATAGCTGCAATATAACTAATAGTTACATTGTAGCTATTTTAGCATTTATATTTATTGTACAGGCAACTTTGTATTCATTTTAACTAGGTTCAATAGCTATTAAATAGATATTGACTATTTAATAGCTACCTAGTTAAAATAATTACAAAATTACCTGTAAAATAAATCCTAACCTAAGTTACAATTAAACCTAACACTACACTATCATTAAATAAATTAACTACAAGTACCTACAATTAAATGCAATTAAAAAAACTAAACTAAAGTACAACCCCCCCCCCCACTAAATTACAAAAAATAAAAAAATATTACAAGAATTTTAAACTAATTACACCTAATCTAAGCCCCCTAATAAAATAACAAAGCCCCCCAAAATAAAAAAAATGCCCTAACCTATACTAAATTACAAAAGTTAACAGCTCTATTACCTTACCAGCCCTGAACAGGGCCCTTTGCGGGGCATGCCCCAAAGAAAACAGCTCTTTTGCCTGTAAAAAAAAACCACAATCCCTCCCCCCACATTACAACCCACCACCCACATACCCCTACTCTAACCCAAACCCCCCTTAAATAAACCTAGCACTACCCCCCTGAAGATCTCCCTACCTTGAGTCGTGTTCACCCAGCCGGGCCGAAGTCTTCATCCGATGGGGCAGAAGAGGACATCCAGACCGGCAGAAGTCTTCATCCAAGCGGGGCAAGAAGAGGTCTTCCATCCATCAGAAAAGTACAAAAAAACAAACAAACACTAAATTAGCAAAAATAATAAAATATTACAATAATTTTAAACTAATTACACCTAATCTAAGCCCCCTACTAGCTATTAATATAGCTACAATATAACTAATAGTTACATTGTAGCTATTTTAGGATTTATATTTATTTTACAGGCAACTTTGTATTTATTTTAACTAGGTACAATAGCTATTAAATAGTTAATAACTACCTAGCTAAAATAAATACAAATTTACCTGTAAAATAAACCCTAACCTAAGTTACAATTACACCTAACACTACACTGTCATTAAATTAACTAAATAAATTAATCCTATATAAAACTAAATACTTACCTGTAAAATAAACCCTAATATAGCTACAATATAACTAATAGTTACATTGTAGCTATTTTAGGATTTATATTTATTTTACAGGCAACTTTGTATTTATTTTAACTAGGTACAATAGCTATTAAATAGTTATTTACTATTTAATAGCTACCTAGTTAAAATAATTACAAAATTACCTGTAAAATAAATCCTAACCTAAGTTACTATTAAACCTAACACTACACTATCATTAAATAAATTAACTACAAGTACCTACAATTAAATACAATGAAATAAACTAAACTAAAGTACAAAAAAAACAAACACTAAATTACAAAAAATAAAAAAAAATTACAAGAATTTTAAACTAATTACACCTAATCTAAACCCCCTAATAAAATAACAAAGCCCCCCAAAATAAAAAAATGCCCTACCCTATACTAAATTACAAAAGTAATCAGCTCTATTACCTTACCAGCCCTTAAAAGGGCCTTTTGCGGGGCATGCCCCAAAGAAAACAGCTCTTTTGCCTGTAAAAAAAAACACAATACCCCCCCCCACATTACAACCCACCACCCACATACCCCTACTCTAACCCAAACCCCCCTTAAATAAACCTAACACTACCCCCCTGAAGATCTCTCTACCGTATCTTCACCCAGCGGGCCGAAGTCTTCATCCGATCGGGCAGAAGAGGACATCCAGACCGGCAGAAGTCTTCATCCAAGCGGGGCAAGAAGAGGTCTTCCATCCATCAGAAGTCTTGATCCAGGCGGCATCTTCTCTGTTCATCCATCCGGAGCGCAGCGGCAGCATCCTGAAGACATCCCACGCAGAGCATCCTCTTCTTTCTTGATCCGACGACTAAGTGACTGTACCTTTAAGTGACGTCATCCAAGATGGCGTCCCTTGAATTCCAATTGGCTGATAGGATTCTATCAGCCAATCGGAATTAAGGTAGGAAAAATCTGATTGGCTGATTCAATCAGCCAATCAGATTCAAGTTCAATCCGATTGGCTGATGGAATCAGCCAATCAGATTGACCTCGCATTCTATTGGCTGTTCCGATCAGCCAATAGAATGCGAGGTCAATCTGATTGGCTGATTGGATCAGCCAATCGGATTGAACTTGAATCTGATTGGCTGATTGAATCAGCCAATCAGATTTTTCCTACCTTAATTCCGATTGGCTGATAGAATCCTATCAGCCAATCGGAATTCAAGGGACGCCATCTTGGATGACGTCACTTAAAGGTACAGTCACTTAGTCGTCGGATCAAGAAAGAAGAGGATGCTCTGCGTGGGATGTCTTCAGGATGCTGCCGCTCCGGATGGATGAACAGAGAAGATGCCGCCTGGATCAAGACTTCTGATGGATGGAAGACCTCTTCTTGCCCCGCTTGGATGAAGACTTCTGCCGGTCTGGATGTCCTCTTCTGCCCGATCGGATGAAGACTTCGGCCCGCTGGGTGAAGATACGGTAGAGAGATCTTCAGGGGGGTAGTGTTAGGTTTATTTAAGGGGGGTTTGGGTTAGAGTAGGGGTATGTGGGTGGTGGGTTGTAATGTGGGGGGGGGGGTATTGTGTTTTTTTTTACAGGCAAAAGAGCTGTTTTCTTTGGGGCATGCCCCGCAAAAGGCCCTTTTAAGGGCTGGTAAGGTAATAGAGCTGATTACTTTTGTATTTAATAGCTATTGTACCTAGTTAAAATAAATACAAAGTTGCCTGTAAAATAAATATAAATGCTAAAATAGCTACAATGTAACTATTAGTTATATTGCATCTATTTTAGGGTTTATTTTACAGGTAAGTATTTAGTTTTATATAGGATTAATTTATTTAGTTAATTTAATGACAGTGTAGTGTTAGGTGTAATTGTAACTTAGGTTAGGGTTTATTTTACAGGTAAATTTGTATTTATTTTAGCTAGGTAGTTATTAACTATTTAATAGCTATTGTACCTAGTTAAAATAAATACAAAGTTGCCTGTAAAATAAATATAAATCCTAAAATAGCTACAATGTAACTATTAGTTATATTGTAGCTATATTAATAGCTAGTAGGGGGCTTAGATTAGGTGTAATTAGTTTTAAATTATTGCAATATTTTATTATTTTTGCTAATTTAGTGTTTGTTTGTTTTTTTGTACTTTTCTGATGGATGGAAGACCTCTTCTTGCCCCGCTTGGATGAAGACTTCTGCCAGTCTGGATGTCCTCTTCTGCCCCATCGGATGAAGACTTCGGCCCGGCTGGGTGAACACGACTCAAGGTAGGGAGATCTTCAGGGGGGTAGTGTTAGGTTTATTTAAGGGGGGTTTGGGTTAGAGTAGGGGTATGTGGGTGGTGGGTTGTAATGTGGGGGGGGGGGTTGTGTTTTTTTTTACAGGCAAAAGAGCTGTTTTCTTTGGGGCATGCCCCGCAAAAGGCCCTGTTCAGGGCTGGTAAGGTAATAGAGCTGTTAACTTTTGTAATTTAGTATAGGGTAGGGCATTTTTTTTATTTTGGGGGGCTTTGTTATTTTATTAGGGGGCTTAGATTAGGTGTAATTAGTTTAAAATTCTTGTAATATTTTTTTATTTTTTGTAATTTAGTGGGGGGGGGTTGTACTTTAGTTTAGTTTTTTAATTGTATTTAATTGTAGGTACTTGTAGTTAATTTATTTAATGATAGTGTAGTGTTAGGTTTAATAGTAACTTAGGTTAGGATTTATTTTACAGGTAATTTTGTAATTATTTTAACTAGGTAGCTATTAAATAGTCAATATCTATTTAATAGCTATTGTACCTAGTTAAAATAAATACAAAGTTGCCTGTACAATAAATATAAATGCTAAAATAGCTACAATGTAACTATTAGTTATATTGCAGCTATATTAGGGTTTATTTTACAGGTAAGTCTTTAGTTTTATATAGGATTCATTTATTTAGTTAATTTAATGATAGTGTAGTGTTAGGTGTAATTGTAACTTAGGTTATGATTTATTTTACAGGTAAATTTGTATTTATTTTAGCTAGGTAGTTATTAAATAGTTATTAACTATTTAATAGCTATTGTACCTAGTTAAAATAAATACAAAGTTGCCTGTAAAATAAATATAAATCCTAAAATAGCTACAATGTAACTATTAGTTATATTGTAGCTATATTAATAGCTAGTAGGGGGCTTAGATTAGGTGTAATTAGTTTAAAATTATTGTAATATTTTATTATTTTTTGTAATTTAGTGTTTGTTTGTATTTTGGTACTTGTATGATGGATGGAAGACCTCTTCTTGCCCCGCTTGGATGAAGACTTCTGCCGGTCTGGATGTCCTCTTCTGCCCCATCGGATGAAGACTTCGGCCCGGCTGGGTGAACACGACTCAAGGTAGGGAGATCTTCAGGGGGGTAGTGTTAGGTTTATTTAAGGGGGGTTTGGGTTAGAGTAGGGGTATGTGGGTGGTGGGTTGTAATGTGGGGGGGGGATTGTGTTTTTTTTTTTACAGGCAAAAGAGCTGTTTTCTTTGGGGCATGCCCCGCAAAGGGCCCTGTTCAGGGCTGGTAAGGTAATAGAGCTGTTAACTTTTGTAATTTAGTATAGGGTAGGGCATTTTTTTTATTTTGGGGGGCTTTGTTATTTTATTAGGGGGCTTAGATTAGGTGTAATTAGTTTAAAATTCTTGTAATATTTTTTTATTTTTTGTAATTTAGTGTTTGTTTGTTTTTTGTAATTTAGTGGGGGGGTTTTGTACTTTAGTTTATTTAATTGTAGATAATTGTAGGTACTTGTAGTTAATTTATTTAATGATAGTGTAGTGTTAGGTTTAATAGTAACTTAGGTTAGGATTTATTTTACAGGTAATTTTGTAATTATTTTAACTAGGTAGCTGTTAATTAGTCAATAAATATTTAATAGCTTTTGTACCTAGTTAAAATAAATACAAAGTTGCCTGTAAAATAAATATAAATGCTAAAATAGCTACAATGTAACTATTAGTTATATTGCAGCTATATTAGAGTTTATTTTACAGGTAAGTATTTTGTTTTAAATATGATTCATTTATTTAGTTAATTTAATGACAGTGTAGTGTTAGGTGTTAGTGTAACTTAGGTTAGGATTTATTTTACAGGTAAATTTGTATTTATTTTAGCTAGGTAGTTATTAAATAGTTATTAACTATTTAATAACTATTGTACCTAGTTAAAATAAATACAAAGTTGCCTGTAAAATAAATATAAATCCTAAAATAGCTACAATGTAACTATTAGTTATATTGCAGCTATCTTAGGGTTTATTTTACAGGTAAGTCTTTAGTTTTAAATAGGATTCATTTATTTAACTATAGTAAACTTATTTCGTTTTATTTAAATTATATTTAAGTTAGGGGGTGTTAGGGTTAGGGTTAGATTTAGGTTTAGGGGTTAATAACCTTATTATAGTAGCGGCGACGATGGGGGCGGGAGATTAGGGGTTAATAATTGTAGGTAGGTGGCGGCGATGTTAGGGAGGGCAGATTAGGGGTTAATAAAATGTATTATAGTGTTTGCGAGGCGGGAGTGCGGCGGTTTAGGGGTTAATACATTTATTATAGTGGCGGCGATTTGCGGTCGGCAGATTAGGGGTTAATACTTGTAGTTAGATTGCGGCGACGTTGGGGGGAGGCAGATTAGGGTTTAATAACTATAATGTAGGGGTCGGCGGTGTTAGGGACAGCAGATTAGGGGTTAATAGCTATAATGTAGGCGGCGGCGATATCGGGTCGGCAGATTAGGGGTTAATACTTGTAGTTAGATTGCGGCGACGTTGGGGGAGGCAGATTAGGGGTTAATAACTATAATGTAGGGGTCGGCGGTGTTAGGGACAGCAGATTAGGGGTTAATAGCTATAATGTAGGCGGCGGCGATATCGGGTCGGCAGATTAGGGGTTAATACTTGTAGTTAGATTGCGGCGATGTTGGGGGAGGCAGATTAGGGGTTAATAACTATAATGTAGGGGTCGGCGGTGTTAGGGACAGCAGATTAGGGGTTAATAGCTATAATGTAGGCGGCGGCGATATCCGATCGGCAGATTAGGGGTTAAATAATGTTATTATAGGGTTTGCGATGTGGGGGGGCCTCGGTTTAGTGATTCATAGGTAGTTTATGGGTGTTAGTGACTTAGTGTACTAAATGGGTGTTAGTGTAGTAAAAACATACCGAATTTCGGAACGGAATAGAACCGAATTCAGCCGAATCCGAATAAATCCGAAACGAATTTATTCGGATCCGAATAAATCCGAAACGAATTTATTCAAATTTTGCCGAATCAGATTCGATCCGAAACGAAATTCTAAAAGTCCGAATCGATCCGAACCGAAAACGAACTGAATTTTTTAGCGGTGCACATGTCTACCTTGAAGTTTCGAAAGGCACGAAAATTAGACTGTTTGGCCCTTGATTTGGACCTATCCTGAGGAAGGGCATGACCTTTTCCTCCAGTGATATCAGCAATATCCCTTGAGCGGGAGTCAAAGGATCTGACACGTGGGGAGAGTTAGTCAGCATAACTTCCCCCTCGTCAGATTCCTCTGGTGATAAATTTTTTAAAGACAGAATATGATCTTTATTGCTTAAAGTGAAATCAGTACATTTGGTACACATTCTAAGAGGGGGCTCCACAATGGCTTTTAAACATAATGAACAAGGAGTTTCCTCTATGTCAGACATGTTTATACAGACTAGCAATGAGACTAGCAAGCTTGGAAAACACTTTAAATCAAGTTAACAAGCAAATATAATAAACGGTACTGTGCCTTTAAGAGAAACAAATTTTGTCAGAATTTGAAAAACAGTGAAAAAAGTCAGTAAATCAAATGACATTTTTACAGTGTGTATAATAAACTAACAGAGCATTGCACCCACTTGCAAATGGATGATTAACCCCTTAGTTCAAAAAACGGATAAAAAAAACAATATAGACGTTTTTTTAACAGTCACACCAAACTGCAACAGCCTTGCTGTGGGCCTACCTTCCCCAACAAACGATTTTGGAAAGCCTAAGAGCCCTTTAGAGATGTCCTATAGCATTCAGGGGACTCTTGGAGGAAACTGGATGTCTCAGTCTGTAAAAGTTTCTGCGCAAAAAAAGCGCTAAATTAGGCCCCTCCCACTCATAGTAACAAAGTGGAAAGCCTTTCTAGGCAAATTTAAGCCAGCCATGTGGAAAAAACTAGGCCCCAATAAAGTTTTATCACCAAAGTATATATAAAAACGTTTAAACATGCCAGCAAACGTTTTATATTGTAAATATAAAAGAGTATTACTTCAGAAAGTAAGCATGATACCAGTCGCTATTAAATCACTGTATTCAGGCTTACCTTACATAAATTTGGTATCAGCAGCATTTTCTAGCATTCACATCTTCTAGAAAAATCTTAACTGCACATACCTCATAGCAGGATAACCTGCACGCCATTCCCCCGCTGAAGCTATCCCTCTCTTCAGTCATGTGTGAGAACAGCAATGGATCTTAGTTACAACCTGCTAAGATCATAGAAATCACAGGCAGATTCTTCTATTTTCTGCCTGGAACAAAATAGTACAACTCCGGTACCATTTAAAAATAATACACTTTTGATTGAAGTAAAATAACAGCTACATTTCACCACTTCTCTCTTACTACCTCCATGTTTGTTGAGAGTTGCAAGAGAATGACTGGATATGGCAGTTAGGGGAGGAGCTATATAGACAGCTCTGCTGTGGGTATCCTCTTGCAACTTCCTGTTGGGAATGAGAATATCCCACAAGTAATGGATGATCCGTGGACTGGATACACCTTACAAGAGAAAACTGCATAATAAAAAGACAATACAATAACACCTACTGTGAATTTCAAATAAGCAGTAGATTATTTTTTCTGGGAAATGTATTTGTTTCCCCATTTTCCACCTGTATCATGCGACAGACATCAGCCAATCACAGACAAGTAAACGTATACCCTGTGACCTTGTGCACATGCTAAGTAGTTGCTGGTGCCTCAGACACAGCTAGATTATGAGTTTTGAGCGCTATAGGGATTTTAACGACCGCCACAAAAGCAGCGTAATTTCAACCCCTATAGCGATGCTATTACAAGTTTACAAAAAGCAGGCTTGTGCGGGCGATATGGTTGCATTGAGCTCCATACCTCACCCAAATACAAGCGCTGCTTTGACGTGCTGGTGCCCAATTTCCCCATAGACATAAAAAAAAAAGTCTAACACCTGCGATCGTGGAAACAAAAGCTCCGTAACGCAGCAACATTGATGTCTATGGGGAAAGAAAAAGTTAGGTTTAAACCTAACACCCTAACATAAAAACCATGTCATCCCTAATCTGCCGCCCCCGACATTGCGGCAACCTATATAATGTTATTAACCCCTAATCTGCGGCCCTTAACATCTTAAGCACCTAAATAAAACTATTAACCCCTAATCTTCCGCTCCCAATATCGCCGCCACCTACATACAGTTATTAACCCCTAATCTGCTGCCCCTAACATCGCCACTACCTAAATACACTTATTAACCCCTAATCTGCCACCCTTAACATCGCCGCCACCTACATTATAGTTATTAACCCCTAATTTGCCGCCCCCAATGTCGCCGCCACTATACTAAAGTTATTAACCTCTAAACCTCTGGCCTCCAACATCACGAACACTAAATAAATATATTAACCCCTAAACCTAACCCTAACACCCCATAACTTAAATATAATTCAATTAAATCTAAATGAACCATACAAATATTAACTAAATAATTCCTATTTAAAACTAAATACATACTTACCTGTAAAATAAAACCTAAGCTAGCTACAAAATAACTAATAGCTATATTGTAGCTATCTTAGGTTTTATTTTTATTTCACAGGTAAGTTTGTATTTATTTTAACTAGGTAGACTAGTTAGTAAATAGTTATTAACTATTTAATAACTACCTAGCTAAAATACAAAGTTACCTGTAAAATAAAACCTAAGCTGCCTTACACTAAAAACTAACATTACAATAAAATAAATTAAATGATTAAAATACAATTTTCTAAATTACAAAAAAAAACCCCACTAAATTAAAAAAACAACAACGAAATTATCAAAAATAAAAACGAATTACTCCTAATCTAATAGCCCTATCAAAATAAAAAAGCCCCCCAAAATAAAAAAACCCACTAGCCTACACTAAACTGCCCTTTCTTTCATGTAATTAGCAAGAGTCCATGAGCTAGTGACGTATGGGATATACATTCCTACCAGGAGGGGCAAAGTTTCCCAAACCTCAAAATGCCTATAAATACACCCCTCACCACACCCACAAATCAGTTTTACAAACTTTGCCTCCTGTGGAGGTGGTGAAGTAAGTTTGTTCTAGATTCTACGTTGATATGCGCTCCGCAGCAGGTTGGAGCCCGGTTTTCCTCTCAGCGTGCAGTGAATGTCAGAGGGATGTGAAGAGAGTATTGCCTATTTGAATTCAATGATCTCCTTCTACTCTGTTATCGGTCGTAGAGATTCATCTCTTACCTCCCTTTTCAGATCGACGCTATACTCTTATATATACCATTACCTCTACTGATTCTCGTTTCAGTACTGGTTTGGCTTTCTACTACATGTAGATGAGTGTCCTGGGGTAAGTAAGTCTTATTTTTGTGACACTCTAAGCTATGGTTGGGCACTTTTATATAAAGTTCTAAATATTTGTGTTTAAACATTTATTTGCCTTGATTCAGGATGTTCAATATTCCTTATTTCAGACAGTCAGTTTCATTATTTGGGATAATGCATTTGAATAATCAATTTTTTCTTACCTTAAAATTTGACTTTTTTCCCTGTGGGCTGTTAGGCTCGCGGGGGCTGAAAATGCTTCATTTTATTGCGTCATTCTTGGCGCGGACTTTTTTGGTGCAAAAAATTTTCTTTGTTATTTCCGGCGTCATACTTGTCACCGGAAGTTGCGTCATTTTTTACGTTTTTTGCGCCAAAAGTGTCGACGTTACCGGATGTGGCGTCATTTTTGGCGCTAAAAGCATTTAGGCGCCAAATAATGTGGGCGTCTTTTTTGGCGCTAAAAAATATGGGCGTCATTATTGTCTCCACATTATTTAAGTCTCATTGTTTATTTGCTTCTGGTTGCTAGAATCTTGTTCACTGGCATTTTTTCCCATTCCTGAAACTGTCATTTAAGGAATTTGATCAATTTTGCTTTATATGTTGTTTTTTCTATTACATATTGCAAGATGTCTCAGATTGACCCTGAATCAGAAGATACTTCTGGAAAATCGCTGCCTGATGCTGGATCTAGCAAAGTTAAGTGTATTTGCTGTAAACTTGTGGTATCTGTTCTTCCAGCTGTTGTTTGTAATGAATGTCATGACAAACTTGTTAATGCAGATAATATTTCCTTTAGTAATGTTACATTACCTGTTGCTGTTCCATCAACATCTAATACTCAGAGTGTTCCTGTTAACATAAGAGATTTTGTTTCTAAATCCATTAAGAAGGCTATGCCTGTTATTCCTTATGTCTGTTATTCCTCCTTCTAGTAAACATAAAAGGTCTTTTAAAACTTCTCATTTTTCAGATGATTTTTTAAATGAACATCATCATTCTGATTCTGATAATGATTCCTCTGGTTCAGAGGATTCTGTTTCAGAGGTTGATGCTGATAAATCTTCATATTTATTCAAAATGGAATGTATTCGTTCTTTACTTAAAAAAGTCTTAATTGCATTAGAAATAGAGGAATCTGGTCCTCTTGATACTAAATCTAAACGTTTAAATAAGGTTTTTAAATCTCCTGTAGTTATTCCAGAAGTTTTTCCTGTCCCTGATACTATTTCTGAAGTAATTTCCAGGGAATGGAATAATTTGGGTAATTCATTTACTCCTTCTAAACGTTTTAAGCAATTATATCCTGTGCCATCTGACAGATTAGAGTTTTTGGACAAAATCCCTAAGGTTGATGGGGCTATCTCTACTCTTGCTAAACGTACTACTATTCCTACGGCAGATAGTACTTCCTTTAAGGATCCTTTAGATAGGAAAATTGAATCCTTTCTAAGAAAAGCTTACTTATGTTCAGGTAATCTTCTTAGACCTGCTATATCTTTAGCGGATGTTGCTGCAGCTTCAACTTTTTGGTTGGAAGCTTTAGTGCAACAAGTAACAGATCATAATTCTCATAGCATTGTTAATCTTCTTCAACATGCTAATAATTTTATTTGTGATGCCATCTTTGATATCATTAGGGTTTATGGCTTAAAACTTGGAATGCTGATATGTCTTCCAAGTCAACTTTGCTTTCCCTTTCTTTCCAGGGTAATAAATTATTTGGTTCACAGTTGGATTCTATTATTTCAACTGTTACTGGGGGGAAAGGAACTTTTTTACCACAGGATAAAAAATCTAAAGGAAAATTCAGGTCTACTAATCGTTTTCGTTCCTTTCGTCTCTTCCCCTACAGGAGCGGTATCAGTTTGGAAACCATCTCCAGTCTGGAATAAATCCAAGCCTTTTAGAAAGCCAAAGCCAGCTCCCAAGTCAACATGAAGGTGCGGCCCTCATTCCAGCCCAGCTGGTAGGGGGCAGATTACGATTTTTCAAAGAAATTTGGATCAATTCGATTCACAATCTTTGGATTCAGAACATTGTTTCACAAGGGTACAGAATAGGCTTCAAGATAAGGCCTCCTGCAAGAAGATTTTTTCTTTCCCGTGTCCCAGTAAATCCAGTGAAGGCTCATGCATTTCTGAAATGTGTTTCAGATCTAGAGTTGGCTGGAGTAATTATGCCAGTTCCAGTTCTGGAACAGGGGCTGGGGTTTTACTCAAATCTCTTCATTGTACCAAAGAAGGAGAATTCCTTCAGACCAGTTCTGGATTTAAAAATATTGAATCATTATATAAGGATACCAACATTCAAAATGGTAACTATAAGGACTATTCTGCCTTTTGTTCAGCAAGGGCATTATATGTCCACAATAGATTTACAGGATGCATATCTGCATATTCCGATTCATCCAGATCACTATCAGTTTCTGAGATTCTCTTTCCTAGATAAGCATTACCAGTTTGTGGCTCTGCCGTTTGGCCTAGCAACAGCTCCAAGGATTTTTACAAAGGTTCTCGGTGCCCTTCTGTCTGTAATCAGAGAACAGGGTATTGTGGTATTTCCTTATTTGGACGATATCTTGGTACTTGCTCAGTCTTCACATTTAGCAGAATCTAATACGAATCGACTTGTATTGTTTCTTCGAGAACATGGTTGGAGGATCAATTTACCAAAAAGTTCATTGATTCCTCAGACAAGGGTAACCTTTTTAGGTTTCCAGACAGATTCAGTGTCCATGACTCTGTCTCTGACAGACAAGAGACGTCTAAAATTGGTTTCAGCTTGTCGAAACCTTCAGTCTCAATCATTCCCTTCGGTAGCCTTATGCATGGAAATTCTAGGTCTTATGACTGCTGCATCGGACGTGATCCCCTTTGCTCGTTTTCACATGCGACCTCTTCAGCTCTGTATGCTGAACCAGTGGTGCAGGGATTATACAAAGATATCTCAATTAATATCTTTAAAACCGATTGTACGACACTCTCTGACGTGGTGGACAGACCACCATCGTTTAGTTCAGGGGGCTTCTTTTGTTCTTCCGACCTGGACTGTGATTTCAACAGATGCAAGTCTGACAGGTTGGGGAGCTGTTTGGGGGTCTCTGACAGCACAAGAGGTTTGGGAATCTCAGGAGGTGAGATTACCAATCAACATTTTGGAACTCCGTGCAATTTTCAGATCTCTTCAGTCATGGCCTCTTCTAAAGAGAGAGTCGTTCATTTGTTTTCAGACGGACAATGTCACAACCGTGGCATATGTCAATCATCAAGGAGGGACTCACAGTCCTCTGGCTATGAAAGAAGTATCTCGAATACTGGTATGGGCGGAATCCAGCTCCTGTCTAATTTCTGCGGTTCATATCCCAGGTATAGACAATTGGGAAGCGGATTATCTCAGTCGCCAAATGTTACATCCGGGCGAATGGTCTCTTCACCCAGAGGTATTTCTTCAGATTGTTCAAATGTGGGGACTTCCAGAAATAGATCTGATGGCTTCTCATCTAAACAAGAAACTTCCCAGGTATCTGTCCAGATCCAAGGATCCTCAGGCGGAGGCAGTGGATGCATTGTCACTTCCTTGGAAGTATCATCCTGCCTATATCTTTCCGCCTCTAGTTCTTCTTCCAAGAGTGATTTCCAAGATTCTAAAGGAGTGCTCGTTTGTTCTGCTGGTGGCTCCAGCATGGCCTCACAGGTTTTGGTATGCGGATCTTGTCCGGATGGCCACTTGCCAACCATGGACTCTTCCGTTAAGACCAGACCTTCTATTGCAAGGTCCTTTTTTCCATCAGGATCTCAAATCCTTAAATTTGAAGGTATGGAGATTAAACGCTTGATTCTCAGTCATAGAGGTTTCTCTGACTCTGTGATTAATACTATGTTACAGGCTCGTAAATCTGTATCTAGGAAGATATATTATCGAGTCTGGAAGATTTACATTTCTTGGTGTTTTTCTCATCATTTTTCTTAGCATTCTTTTAGAATTCCTAGAATTTTACAGTTTCTTCAGGATGGTTTGGATAAAGGTTTGTCTGCAAGTTCCTTGAAAGGACAAATCTCTGCTCTTTCTGTTCTTTTCCACAGAAAGATTGCTAGTCTTCCTGATATTCATTGTTTTGTACAAAACCTGTTATTAAGTCAATTTCTCCTACTTGGAGTTTGAATTTGGTTCTGGGGGCTCTTCAAGCTCCTCCATTTGAACCTATGCATTCGCTGGACATTAAATTACTTTCTTGGAAAGTTTTGTTTCTTTTGGCCATCTCTTCTGCTAGAAGAGTTTCTGAATTATCTGCTCTTTCTTGTGAGTCTCCTTTTCTGATTTTTTATCAGGATAAGGCGGTGTTGCGAACTTCTTTTACATTTTTACCTAAGGTTGTGAATTCTAACAACATTAGTAGAGAAATTGTGGTTCCTTCATTGTGTCCTAATCCTAAGAATTCTAAGGAAAGATTGTTGCATTATTTGGATGTAGTTAGAGCTTTGAAATATTATGTTGAAGCTACTAAAAATTTCCGAAAGACTTCTAGTCTATTTGTTATCTTTTCCGGTTCTAGGAAAGGTCAGAAGGCCTCTGCCATTTCTTTGGCGTCTTGGTTAAAGTCTTTGATTCATCACGCTTATGTCGAGTCGGGTAAAACTCCAGATTTGCAAAGCAGCAACTTGGTCTTCTTTGCATACTTTTACTAAATTCTACCATTTTGATGTGTTTTCTTCTTCTGAAGCAGTTTTTGGTAGAAAAGTACTTCAGACAGCTGTTTCAGTTTGATTTTTCTGCTTATAATTTCAGTTTTTTTCATTATAAGATTTAAACTTTGTTTTGGGTGTGGATTATTTTCAGCAGAATTGGCTGTCTTTATTTTATCCCTCCCTCTCTAGTGACTCTTGCGTGGAAGATCCACATCTTGGGTATTCATTATCCCATACGTCACTAGCTCATGGACTCTTGCTAATTACATGAAAGAAAACATAATTTATGTAAGAACTTACCTGATAAATTCATTTCTTTCATATTAGCAAGAGTCCATGAGGCCCACCCTTTTTTGTGGTGGTTATGATTTTTTTGTATAAAGCACAATTATTCCAATTCCTTATTTTTTTATGCTTTCGCACTTTTTTCTTATCACCCCACTTCTTGGCTATGCGTTAAACTGATTTGTGGGTGTGGTGAGGGGTGTATTTATAGGCATTTTGAGGTTTGGGAAACTTTGCCCCTCCTGGTAGGAATGTATATCCCATACGTCACTAGCTCATGGACTCTTGCTAATATGAAAGAAATGAATTTATCAGGTAAGTTCTTACATAAATTATGTTTTTGCGGGGCATTGCCCTAAAGAAATCAGCTTTTTCCTGTAAAAAAATACAAACACCCCTCAACAGTAAGACCCACCACCCAACCAACCAACCTCCCTAAATAAAAACCTTTCTAAATAAACCTAAGCTAACCATTGGAAAAAAAGATGGGTTGGTAGTAAGGGCGCTCAAAGCTTAAGATATCTCTAAAGGTTATTTAAATGGGTTATCCACATGTATACAAAATTTATAAAAAACTGTTAATAAACTGTACAAATGTGAGTAATAAGTATTAAAATATTTATTGCCTAAGAACAAATTGTACTAAAATTAGGGACGTCTCCCTCAGTGTATTATATGTTAAAATATAAAAATATAGAAATGTATAGATAAATTCTGCAAAGTGATAATAACACAGAAAATTAGCTGCAAAGCGTTAAACACAATAGTAGTGGTTACAGTTACAATGGTACATGTTTCTCAAATGACATAAAAACATATGCAATAAAAAGCAAATATTAAGAACTCTGTTTTGAACTTCATATGAGGTTATAGTTCATAAAGGAGTACAAAGCATTTAAGAAGGTAATGTTCGGTTCAAGTTTCAGTCACTGACTGCTTTCACTTAACTCTCATATAGAGTATTATTCCGGTTGAACAGTATAAGATTAGTACCTTAATTTTCCATGATCCTGGAGGGGAGATATCCCGTGTGTGTTGCGGTCTGGTTTCCCGTGAGTTCACCCCTCGTGACTTTGGCGTCTGACATCACGGATGACACTACGGGGGCTCGTCCTAGCCAACCAACCGATTATGTTAGATTTTCGTAGGGGAAAGGAATCCGCTCCTCCACTCCTTGTTGTGATGGAAACTTTCAAGATAATACTGTGTGTTCTTCGCCTTGCACGATTTCCCCATAGGAATCAACAGGGAGAGCAGGCTGAAAAAAAGTCTAACACCTGCAAAAAAGCAACGTAAAACTCTCTAACGCAGCCCCTTTGATTCCTATGGGGAAATAAAAGTTATGTCTACACCTAACACGAACCCCGAGTCTAAACACCCCTAATCTTACACTTATTAACCCTAATCTGCCGCCCTCGACATAGCCGACACCTGCATTATATTATTAACCCCTAATCTGCCGCTCCGGACACCGCAGCCACCTACATTATACTTATGAACCCCTAATCTGCTGCCCCCAACATCGCCGACACCTACATTATATTTATTAACCCCTAATCTTCCGCCCTCAATGTCGCCGCCACCTACCTACACTTATTAACCCCTAATCTGCCGTCCCAAAATAAACATATTAACCCCTAAACCGCCGCACTCCCGCCTCGCAAACATTAGTTAAATATTATTAACCCCTAATCTGCCGGCCCTAACATCGCCGCCACCTACCTACATTTATTAACCCCTATTCTGCCGCCCCCAACATCGCTGCCATTATATTAAAGTTATTAACCCCTAAACCTAAGTCTAACCCTAAACCTAACACCCCCTAACTTAAATATAATTTAAATAAATCTAAATAAATATTCCTATCATTAACTAAATTATTCCTATTTAAAACTAAATACTTACCTTATAAAATAAACCCTAAGCTAGCTACAATATAACTAATAGTTACATTGTAGTCAGTTTAGGATTTATTTTTATTTTGCAGGCAAGTTTCTATTTATTTTAACTAGGTAGAATAGTTATTAAATAGCTATTAACTATTTAATAACTACCTAGCTAAAATAAATACAACCTAACCTAAGTTACACTAACACCTAACACTACACTACAATTAAATAAATTCCCTACATTAAATACAATTAAATAAATTAAATTAGCTAAAGTACAAAAAACACACTAAATTACAGAAAATAATAAACAAATTACAGATATTTAAACTAATTACACCTAATCTAATAGCCCTATTAAAATAAAAAGCCCCCAAAAATAAAAAAACCCTAGCCTAAACTAAACTATCAGTAGCTCTTAAAAGGGCCTTTTGCGAGGCATTGCTCCAAAGTAATCAGCTCTTTTACCTGTAAAAAAAATACAAACAAACCCCCAACAGTAAAACCCACCACCCACACAACCAACCCCCCAAATAAAATACTAGCTAAAAAAAACTAAGCTCCCCATTGCCCTGAAAAGGGCATTTGGAAGGGCATTGCCCTTAAAAGGGCAGTCAGCTCTTTTGCCGCCCAAACCCTAATCTAAAAAATAAAACCCACCTAATACAACCTTAAAACCCCCCACCCTGAAGATCGACTTACCGGGAGACTTCTTCATCCAATCCGGGGGAAGTGGTCCTCCAGACGGGCAGAAGTCTTCATCCAAGCCGGGCAGAAGTGGTCCTCCAGACGGGCAGAAGTCTTCATCCAGACGGCATCTTCTATCTTCATCCGACGACTAAAACAGAATGAAGGTACCTTTAAGTTAGGTTTTTTTAGATAGTATTTTATTTGGGGGTTAGTTGTGTGGGTGGTGGGTTTTACTGTTGGGGGGTTGTTTGTATTTTTTTTTACATGTAAAAGAGCTGATTACTTTGGGGCAATGCCCCGCAAAAGGCCCTTTTAAGGGCTATTGATAGTTTAGTTTAAGCTAGGTGTTTTTTTTTATTTTGGGGGGGCTTTTTTATTTTAATAGGGCTATTAGATTAGGTGTAATTAGTTTAAATTTCTATAATTTAGTGTGGTTTTTTTTGTACTTTAGCTAATTTAATTTAGGTAATTGTATTTAATTTAGTTAATTATAGTGTAGTGTTAGGTGTTAGTGTAACTTAGGTTAGGTTTTATTTTACAGGTAAATTTGTCTTTATTTTAGCTAGGTAGTTATTAAATAGTTAATAACTATTTAAAAACTATTCTACCTAGTTAAAATAAATACAAACTTGCCTGTAAAATAAAAATAAACCCTAAGCTAACTACAATGTAACTATTAGTTATATTGTAGCTATCTTAGGGTTTATTTTACAGGTAAGTATTAAGTTTTAAATAGGAATAATTTAGTTAATGATAGGAATATTTATTTAAATTATATTTAAAGTTAGGGGGTGTTAGGTTTAGGGTTAGACTTAGGTTTAGGGGTTAATAACTTTAATATAGTGGCAGCGACGTTGGTGCAGCAGATTAGGGGTTAATAAATGTAGCTAGGTGGCGGCGATGTAAGGGACGGCAGATTAGGGGTTAATAAAATGCAACTAATGTCTGCGAGGCGGGAGTGTGGCGGTTTAGGGGTTAATATGTTTATTATAGTGGCGGCGACGTTGGGGGCGGCATATTAGGGGTTTATAAGTGTAGGTAAGTGGCGGTGACAGATTAGGGGTTAATAAATATAATGTAGGTGTCGGCGATGTTAGGGTCAGCAGATTAGGGGTTCATACATATAATGTAGGTGGCGGCGGTGTCTGGAGCAGCAGATTAGGGGTTAAAATTATTATTTTAGTATTTGCGATGCGGGAGGGCCTCGGTTTAGGCGTTAATAGGTAGTTTATGGGTGTTAGTGTACTTTTTAGCACTTTAGTTATGAGTTTTATGACTTTTATTGACTTTTAAATGCGTTAGGACGCTTAACAGGGTAGGGTGTACCGCTCACTTTTTGGCCTCCCAGGACAGACTCGTAATATCAGAGCTATGGAAGTCCCATAGAAAAAAGACTTTACGAAGTTTACGTAAGTCATTTTGCGGTAAGGCCAAAGAAGTGTGCGGTGCCCCTAAACCTGCAAGACTCGTAATACCAGCGGGCGTAAAAAAGCAGCGTTAGGACCTCTTAACGCTGCTTTTATACCCTAACGCACAACTCGTAATCTAGCCGTATGACTTTGCAAAATTTGATAATGGAAGTAAATTGAAAAGTGTCTTAAAACTGCATGCTCTATATGAATCCTAAAAGTTTATCAAACCAAACACCAATGTTTAGCAATGCATGCCTATGTTTTCCAATACGAATTAGGAATTGAAAATTAAAATATTTAGTTAAATATTTTTACACATTATCTTACACTTTATGCAGAACACAAATAGGAATACAGGTACATTTAAAATTGCCTTAACTGCTTATTTTAAATAGGAATGGAAATTTATTCTGAGAACACATGCCTTGAGGCCGATTTATGAAGGTCTTGCGGACCTGATCCGACAGTGCGGATCAGGTCCGCAAGACCTTGTTGAATGAGGAGAGCAATATGCTCTCCGTATTCAGCATTGCACTAGCAGCTCACAAGAGCTGCTGGTGCAACGCCGCCCCCTGCAGACTCACGGCCAAAAAAGTCACTATCCGTACTCCATATACAACCTGCTCGTCAGAGCAGGCGGGCAGGGTTATGGAGCAGCAGTCTTTACACAGGCCCTAAAGCTCCGTACGGAGCTTGATAAATGGGCCTCATGGTCTTTACCCCTCTTTAATCTTTCTTGGTGTACAAAAATATATTTAAAAAAAACATGGTATAAAGATTGCTCATCAATTGTCAACTTGTAACAACAAATGTGGCTAGCTGATGCAACCAGGTAGTTGTTATTGTGCAAACACTTCAGCACTGGAATGTAGAGAAAGCTGTTTTTGTTTGTTTTTATTTTTAATCTTTTATTGAGGTTTTTTTTAGCAATGACAACATATAATATATGTCCATACACAATAATAACAAATGTACAAGTTATAACTGGAGGATTAAGAAAAATATGCACATAAAATACAGTCAACAAGTGAAATAATGTGCTATCAGAGAAGGCTATGAGTTTATAAACATACCTTTACAATGCAATGGACATATCGAAACAATTGTGGCAAATATATTGGTATGAAACCTAATTTTTATGTTATAATTTCCTATTAATTCTTAAGAGGTCACTCTTGGACACAAGCAAACTTATGAATCTAAGGAGGGGAGAACTAGCAACTGAAATAGTTATGTTCCAAGCAACGGGCCTCTTTTGGACCCTAGATATAGATGAAACCAGTGTTTAGCTAATAGGAAAAAGAAAAGAGCTTGTTCTAAAGAAGAAAATTTATGCTTACCTGATAAATGTATTTATTTTTTTACACAAGTCCACGGATCATTTAATTACTAGTGGGAATATCACTCCTGCCCAGCAGGAGGCGACAAAGAGCACCACAGCAAAGCTGTTAAATATCACCTCCCTTCCCTCCTACTCCAGTCATTCGACCGAAGTATAGGAGAGAAAGGAAGTAACAAGGTGCAGGGCGGGCCGTGGACTCATCGTATCAAAAAAGAAATACATTTATCTGGTAAGCATAAATTTTCTTTTCTTTTTAATGACACGATGAGTCCACGGATCATCTAATTACTAATGGGAATCTATACCCAAGCTAGAGGACACAGATGATTAGGGAGGGATAAGACAGGGAACCTAAACGGAAGCCACCACTGCTTGAAGAGCCTTTCTCCCAAAAGTGTCCTCAGCCGAGGCATAAGTGTCAAACTTATAGAATTTTGAAAAAGTGTGAAGAGAGGACCAAGTTGCAGCCTTGCAAATCTGTTCCCAAAAGCTTAATTTCTTTCATGTAATTAACAAGAGTCCATGAGCTAGTGACGTATGGGATATACATTCCTACCAGGAGGGGCAAAGTTTCCCAAACCTTAAAATGCCTATAAATACACCCCTCACCACACCCACAAATCAGTTTTACAAACTTTGCCTCCAAGGGAGGTGGTGAAGTAAGTTTGTGCTAGATTCTACGTTGATATGCGCTCCGCAGCAAGTTGGAGCCCGGTTTTCCTCTCAGCGTGCAGTGAATGTCAGAGGGATGTGAAGAGAGTATTGCCTATTGAATGCAGTGATCTCCTTCTACGGGGTCTATTTCATAAGGTTCTCTGTTATCGGTCGTAGAGATTCATCTCTTACCTCCCTTTTCAGATCGACGATATACTCTTATATTTACCATTTCCTCTACTGATTCTCGTTTCAGTACTGGTTTGGCTTTCTACAAACATGTAGATGAGTGTCCTGGGGTAAGTAAGTCTTATTTTCTGTGACACTCTAAGCTATGGTTGGGCACTTTATTTATAAAGTTCTAAATATATGTATTCAAACATTTATTTGCCTTGACTCAGAATGTTCAACTTTCCTTATTTCCAGACAGTCAGTTTCATATTTGGGATTATGCATTGAATTATCATATTTTTTCTTACCTCAAAAATTTGACTTTTTTCCCTGTGGGCTGTTAGGCTCGCGGGGGCTGAAAATGCTTCATTTTATTGCGTCATTCTTGGCGCGGACTTTTTTGGCGCAAAAATTCTTTTCCGTTTCCGGCGTCATACGTGTCGCCGGAAGTTGCGTCATTTTTTGACGTTATTTTGCGTCAAAGATGTCGGCGTTCCGGATGTGGCGTCATTTTTGGCGCCAAAAACATTTTAGGCGCCAAATAATGTGGGCGTCTTTTTTGGCGCTAAAAAATATGGGCGTCATTTTTGTCTCCACATTATTTAAGTCTCTTTATTTATTGCTTCTGGTTGCTAGAAGCTTGTTCACTGGCATTTTTTTCCCATTCCTGAAACTGTCATTTAAGGAATTTGATCAATTTTGCTTTATATGTTGTTTTTTTCTTTTACATATTGCAAGATGTTCCACGTTGCAACTGAGTCAGAAGATACTACAGGAAAATCACTGCACAGTGCTGGAGCTACCAAGCTAAGTCTGCTATAAACTTTTGGTATCTGTTTCTCCAGCTGTTATTTGTATTGCATGTCATGTCAAACTTATTAATGCAGATAAAATTTCCTTTAGTACTATTACATTACCTGTTGCTGTCCGTCAACATCTAATTTTCAGAGTGTTCCTGATAACATAAGAGATTTTATTTTTTAAATCCATTAAGAAGGCTATGTCTGTTATTTCTCCTTCTAGTATACATAAAAGTCTTTTAAAACTTCTCTTTTTTTTTCAGATGAATTTTTAAATGAACATCATCATTCTGATACTGATAATGGTTCTTCTGGTTCAGAGGTTTCTGTCTCAGAGGTTGATGCTGATAAATCTTTGTATTTGTTCAAGATGGAATTTATTCGTTCTTTACTTAAAGAAGTGTTATTTGCATTAGAAATAGAGGATTCTGGTCCTCTTGATACTAAATGTAAACGTTTAAATAAGGTTTTTAAATCTCCTGTAGTTATTCCAGAAGTGTTTTATCTCCCTGATGCTATTTCTGAAGTAATTTCCAGGGAATGGAATAATTTGGGTAATTTATTTACTCCTTCTAGACGTTTAAGCAAATTATATCCTGTGCCATCTGACAGATTAGAGTTTTTTGGGACAAAAATCCCTAAGGTTATGGGGCTGTCTCTACTCCTGCTAATGTACTACTATTCCTATGGCAGATAGTACTTCATTTAAGGATCCTTTAGATAGGAAAATTGAATCTTTTCTAAGAAAAGCTTACTTATGTTCAGGTAATCTTCTTAGACCTGCTATATTTTTAGCGGATGTTGCTGCAGCTTCAACTTTTTGGTTAGAAGCTTTAGCGCAACAGGTAACAGATCATAATTTTATAGCATTATTATTATTCTATAACATGCTAATAATTTTATTGGTGATACCATCTTTTGATATCATTAGAGTTGATGTCAGGTATATGTCTCTAGCTATTTTAGCTAGAAAAGCTTTATGGATTAAACTTGGAATGCTGACATGTCTTCTAAGTCAACTTTGCTTTCCCTTTCTTTCCAGGGTAAATAATCATTTCGTTCCTTTCCTCACAACAAGGAACAAAAGCCTGATCCTTCATCCTCAGGAGCGGTATCAGTTTGGAAACTATTTCCAGTTTGGAATATATCCAAGCCTTATAGAAACCTATAGTCAGCTCCTAAGTACCTATGAAGGTGCGGCCCTTATTCCAGCTCAGCTGGTATGGGGCAGATTACGTTTTCTTCAAAGAAATTTGGATCAATTCCGTTCTTAATCTCTGGTTTCAGAAACATTGTTTCAGAAAGGTACAGAATTGGCTTCAAGTTAAGGCCTCCTGCTAAGAGATTCTTTTCTTTCCCGTGTCCCAGTTGACACAGCAAGGCTCAGCATTTCTGAAATGTGTTTCAGATCTAGAGTTGGCTGGAGTATTTATGCCAGTTCCAGTTCTGGAACAGGGGCTGGGGTTTTATTTTATCTCTTCATTGTACCAAAGAAGGTCAATTCCTTCAGACCAGTTCTGGATCTATCATTATTGAATCGTTATGTTAGGATACCAACATTCAAGATGGTTACTGTAGGACTATCCTGCCTTTTGTTTAGCAAGGGCATTATATGTCTACAATAGATTTACAGGATGTGTATCTGCATATTCCGATTCATCCAGATCACTTTTAGTGTCTGAGATTCTCTTTTTAGACAAGCATTACCAGTTTTGTGGCTCTACTGTTTGGTCTAGCCTCAGTTCCAAGAATTTTTTTCAAAGGTTCTCGGTGCCCTTCTTCTGTAATCAGAGAATAGGGTTTTGGTATTTCCTTATTTGGACGATATCTTGGTACTTGCTCAGTCTTCTCATTTTCGAAGAATCTCATACGAATCGACTTGTGTTGTTTCTTCAAGTTCATGGTTGGAGGATCAATTTACCATTCAGTTCATTGATTCCTCAGACAAGGGTAACCTTTTTAGGTTTCTAGATAAATTCAGTGTCTATGACTCTGTCCTTGTCAGACAAGAGAAGTTTAACATTGATATCAGCTTGTCAAAACCTTCAGTCACAATCATTCCCTTTGGTAGCCTTATGCATGGAAATGTTGGGTCTTAGGACTGCCGCATCAGATGCGATCTCCTTTGCTCGTTTTCACATGCGACCTCTTCAGCTCTGTATGCTGAACCAATGGTGCAGGGATTACTCAAAGATATCTCAATTAATATCTTTAAACCGATTTTACGACACTCTCTGACATGGTGGACAGATCACCATCGTTTAGTTCAGGGGGCTTCTTTGTTCTTCCGACCTGGACTATAATCTCAACAGATTCAAGTCTTACAGGTTGGGGAGCTGTGTGGGGGTCTCTGACGGCACAAGGGGTTTGGGAATCTCAGGAGGTGAGATTTCCGATCAATATTTTGGAACTCCGTGTAATTTTCAGAGCTCTTCAGTCTTGGCCTCTTCTGAAGAGAGAGTTGTTCATTGTTTTCAGATAAGACAATGTCACAACTGTGGCATACATCAATCATCAAGGAGGGACTCACAGTCCTCTGGCTATGAAAGAAGTATCTCGAATTTTGGTTTGGGCGGAATCCAGCTCCTGTCTAATCTCTGCGGTTTATATCCCAGGTATGGACAATTGGAAAGCGGATTATCTCAGTCGCCAAACGTTGCATCCGGGCGAATGGTCTCTTCACCCAGAGGTATTTCTTCAGATTGTTCAAATGTGGGAACTTCCAGAAATAGATCTGATGGCTTCTCATCTAAACAAGAAACTTCCCAGGTATCTGTCTAGATCTCGGGATCTTCAGGCGGAGGCAGTGGATGCATTTTCACTTCCTTGGAAGTATCATCCTGCCTATATCTTTCCGCCTCTAGTTCTTCTTCCAAGAGTAATCTCCAAGATTCTGAAGGAATGCTCGTTTGTTCTGCTGGTAGCTCCGGCATGGCCTCACAGGTTTTGGTATGCGGATCTTGTCCGGATGGCCTCTTGCCAACCGTGGACTCTTCCGTTAAGACCAGACCTTTTGTCTCAAGGTCCTTTTTTCCATCAGGATCTGAAATCCTTAAATTTAAAGGTATGGAGATTGAACGCTTGATTCTTGGTCAAAGAGGTTTCTCTGACTCTGTGATTAATACTATGTTACAGGCTCGTAAATTTGTATCCAGAGAGATATATTATAGAGTCTGGAAGACTTATCTTTCTTGGTGTCTTTCTCATCATTTTTCTTGGCATTCTTTTAGAATACCGAGAATATTACAATTTCTTCAGGATGGTTTAGATAAGGGTTTGTCCGCAAGTTCCTTGAAAGGTCAAATCTCTGCTCTTTCTGTTCTTTTTCACAGAAAGATTGCTATTCTTCCTGATATTCATTGTTTTGTACAAGCTTTGGTTCGTATAAAGCCTGTCATTAAGTCAATTTCTCCTCCTGGAGTTTGAATTTGGTTCTGGGGGCTCTTCAAGCTCCTCCATTTGAACCTATGCATTCATTGGATATTAAATTACTTTCTTGGAAAGTTTTGTTCCTTTTGGCCATCTCTTCTACCAGAAGAGTTTCTGAATTATCTGCTCTTTCTTGTGAGTCTCCTTTTCTGATTCTTCATCAGGATAAGGCGGTGTTGCGAACTTCTTTTGAATTTTACCTAAAGTTGTGAATTCCAACAACATTAGTAGAGAAATTGTGGTTCCTTCATTATGTCCTAATCCTAAGAATTCTAAGGAGAAATCGTTGCATTCTTTGGATGTTGTTAGAGCTTTGAAATATTATGTTGAAGCTACGAAATCTTTCTGTAAGACTTCTAGTCTATTTGTTATCTTTTCCGGTTCTAGGAAAGGCCAGAAAGCTTCTGCCATTTCTTTGGCATCTTGGTTGAAATCTTTAATTCATCTTGCCTATGTTGAGTCGGGTAAAATTCCGCCTCAGAGAATTACAGCTCATTCTACTAGGTCAGTATCTACTTCCTGGGCGTTTAGGAATGAAGCTTCGGTTGACCAGATCTGCAAAGCAGCAACTTGGTCCTCTTTGCATACTTTTACTAAATTCTACCATTTTGATGTATTTTCTTCTTCTGAAGCAGTTTTTGGTAGAAAAGTTCTTCAGGCAGCGGTTTCAGTTTGAATCTTCTGCTTATGTTTTTTGTTAAACTTTATTTTGGGTGTGGATTATTTTCAGCAGGAATTGGCTGTCTTTATTTTATCCCTCCCTCTCTAGTGACTCTTGTGTGGAAAGATCCACATCTTGGGTAGTCATTATCCCATACGTCACTAGCTCATGGACTCTTGTTAATTACATGAAAGAAAACATAATTTATGTAAGAACTTACCTGATAAATTCATTTCTTTCATATTAACAAGAGTCCATGAGGCCCACCCTTTTTTGTGGTGGTTATGATTTTTTTGTATAAAGCACAATTATTCCAATTCCTTATTTTATATGCTTCGCACTTTTTTTCTTATCACCCCACTTCTTGGCTATTCGTTAAACTGATTTGTGGGTGTGGTGAGGGGTGTATTTATAGGCATTTTAAGGTTTGGGAAACTTTGCCCCTCCTGGTAGGAATGTATATCCCATACGTCACTAGCTCATGGACTCTTGTTAATATGAAAGAAATGAATTTATCAGGTAAGTTCTTACATAAATTATGTTTTTTGAATGCCCATGAAGAAGCAACAGCCCTCGTGGAATGAGCCATAACTCTCTCTGGAGGCTGCTGTCCAGCAGTCTCATAAGCAAAACGTATGATACTCTTCAGCCAAAAAGAAAGAGAAGTAGCCGTGGCTTTCTGTCCCTTACGTCGACCCCTATGAAGAAACAGTAAGGCTATAACTAAAAAAAAATAAAAAATACATTTACGCTTACCTGATAAATTTCTTTCTTTCCAAGAATGGAGATTCCACAACTTCATTCCAATTACTAGTGGGATATTCAACTCCTGGCCAGCAGGAGGAGGCAAAGAGCACCCCAGCAAAGCTGCTAAGTGTAACTTCCTTTAGCCATAATCCCCAGTCATTCAGCAGAAGGAAAATGGAAAAAGAAGAAACACAAGGGTATAGAGGTGCCTGAGGTTTACTCAAAAAATTTGCCAAATTGAAATTGAGAAGAGGGCGGGGTCCTGGACTCTCCATGCCCGTAAAAAAATAAATTTATCAGTTAAGCATAAATTTTGTTTTCTTTCCTATGACATGGAGAGTCCACAACTTCATTCCAATTACTAGTGGGAGCCAATACCCAAGCTAGAGGACACAGAATGAAAAGGGAGGGAGAACAAGGCAGGCGGACCTAAACAAAAGGCACCACCGCTTGAAGAACCTTTCTCCCAAAAGAATCCTCAGGTGAGGCAAAAGTATCAAATTTGTATAATTTAGAAAAAGTATGCAAAGAAGACCATGTTGCCGCCTTGCAAATCTGCTCCACAGAAGCTTAATTTTTAAAAGCCCAGGAAGAGGAGACAGCCCTAGTGGAATGAGCCGTAATTCTCTCAGGAGGCTGCTGTCCAGCTGTCTCATAAGCTAAACGAATAACACTTCTTAACCAGAGAGAAAGGGTAGTAGAAGTGGCCTTCTGACCATTACGCTTTCCAGAGAAAACAACAAATAGGGCAAGAGATTGACAAAAATCTTTAGTTGCTTGAAGGTAAAACTTTCGAGCATGCACAACATCCAGGTTATGCAAAAGACGTTCCTTATGGGAAGAAGTATTAGGACAAAAGGAAGGAACAACAATATCCTGATTAATTTCTAAAGACTAAGGAGAATCACACAGAGAGTGTGGATATCTCCTGTAAGTATGCACCTGAAAGCACTCTCAGCCTAGACTCTGTGGCAGTAATTCCAGAACGGGTAAAATTAAAATATAACTTTTATTGTAAATTGCTCTTAAAATAAGGGTGACATACAAATTAAAAACGACACTAGCACCTCCAAGACATCTATAAAGTGGTTCGCTCTGAAGTCCTCCTTCGTTTTTAATTTGTATGTCACCCTTATTTTAAGAGCAATTTACAATAAAAGTTATATTTTAATTTTACCCGTTCTGGAATTACTGCCACAGAGTCTAGGCTGAGAGTGCTTTCAGGTGCATACTTACAGGAGATATCCACACTCTCTGTGTGATTCTCCTTAGTCTTTAGAAATATATCCACTTATGCATTAGCACCATTCCCTATATAATCAATATTTGTCCTACAAATACATATTATTTAGTCTGTAATTATTGAATAACAGGGAAAAAGCCCTTGTGGTGCCATTGTTCGTGTGTAGTAACAATATCCTGATTAATGTTTCAATCTGACACAACGTTAGGGAGAAAACTCAACTTAGTATGAAGGACCACCTTATCTGCATGAAAAATAAGGTATAGGGAATCACACTGCAGAGCCGAAAGCTCAGAAACTCTGCGAGTGGAATTAATAACAAGAAGAAACAAAACCTTCCAAGATAACTATTTTATATCAACTAGACATATGCGTTTCGTTCCAAATCGAAATTTGTCAAATTCGGAGCTTCGGATCGATTCGAATTTCCGAATTACCCTAGCAAGGAAACTAAACTAATCCAAATGCATTTGTAATGAATAAATCCAAATTAGTTTGCATTTATTTGTTACATTCGAATGGCCATTGACTAATCACAATTAGACTAGTATTGTACAGTATATAAGGTTATATCACTCCGCTAGCTCTGTGCAGGGCACAATATGTAGCTGGTACCTGTGAGGTTGGTACTTAGGTGGGATGTGCTGTGTATTACACTAGTATTATGTACTGTATATTAGGTTATATACCTCTGCTAGCTCTGTGCAGATTTTGTAGCTGGTACCTGTGAGGTTGGTTATGTTGATTCAGATGGGTTACACCTTATATACAGTACATAATACTAGTCTTATACACAGCACATCCTACCTAATACATACCAAACTTACAAATCGAATCCGAACCAAATACATCCGAATTTATTCAAATCCGAAACGAATACATTGCAAAACTTTAAGACTCCAAGGAGGAGCAACAGGTTTAAACACAGACCTGATTCCGACCAGGGCCTGAATACAAGTTTGAAAATCTGGTAAATCTGCCAGAAATTTGTGTAAAAGAATAGAAAATGCAGAAATCTGACCCTTCAGAGTACTGACTGACAAACCTTTTTCCAGGCCCTCCTGAAGAAAAGATAAAATGCGGGGAATCCTCACCCGGCTCCAGGAGAAACCCTTAGATTCGCACCAATAAAGGTATTTATGCCATACCTAATGGTAAATCGAGCCTGAAGCATAGTATCAATGACCGCTTCAGAAAAATCATGTCTAGACAGAACTATGCATTCAATCTCCAAGCAGTGAGCTTCAGAGAATCCAGATTTGGATGGAGGAATGGACCGTGAAGTAGAAGGTACTTCCTCAGAGGTAATCTCCAAGGAGGAAGAGAAGACATCTTCACCAGATCCACAAACCAGATCCTGCGAGGCCATGCAGGAGCTATTAGAATTACAGATGCTCTCTCTTGTTTGATACGAGCAATGACTCATAGAAGGAGAGCAAACGGAGGAAACGGGTATGCCAGGGAAAAAATCCGCTAGAGGAACCGCTAGACCATCTTTCAGAGCTGCCTGAGTTGATGTTTTAAAACTGGAATCTGATAAACCGGACTAAAGATAACGGAGGCCAAGCTATCAGGGCATTGAAGATTGCTCTTAACTCCAAGATGTTTATGGGAAGAGAAGACTCCTCCCGAGTCCACAGGCCCTGAGCTTTTAGAGAGCCCCAAACTGCTTTGCAGCCTAACAGGCTGACGTCCATAGTCACAATTACCCAAGAAGGTCTCAGGAAGCAAGTTCCCCAATCCAGATTGTCCTGTGAAATCCACCACGAGAGAGAGTCTCTTGTTAGGGGATCCAGAACTATCCTCTGCGATAAATCTGAATGGTCCCCATTCCACTGACTGAGCATGCATAGTTGTAGAGGACTCAGATGGAACCGAGCAAAAGGAATGATGTCCATGGAAGCAACTATAAGACCAATCACACCTCCATGCATTGAGCCAGTGATGGACAAATAGTAGACTGAACAAGGGAACTCTTTTCCAGATTCACTTTCCATATGTGGGTACGTAGAAAAAACAAAAAACATTTCGGTATGAGATTTTGCTAGTTGAAAAGATGACACATGAACCAGGATATCATCTAGGTAAGGTGCCACAGCAATTCACTTGGATCTGATAACTGCCAAAAGAGCCCCCAGAACTTTTGTGAATATTCTAGGAACCGTGGCAAGACCAAACGGAAGTGCCACAAACTGGAAATGCTTTTCCAGAAAGGCGAACCTTAGAAACTGGTGATGATCCCTGTGAATGGGAACATGTAGGTACGTGTCTTTCAGGTCTGTGGTCGTCATAAACTGATCCGCCTGAATCAAAAGGGGGCATAGAACAAATAGTTCCCATCATGAAGGACGGAACCCTGAGAAATTTGTTGGGAACCACAAAGAGATTTGAATAGAATCTTTGTCAATGTTCTTCTACAGGAACTGGAACAATTACTCCCAGGGAGGATAGGTATTTTACACAGTTTAAGAAGGCCTCCCTCTTTACTTGGTTTGATGATAGTCTTGACAGGAGAAATCTGCCCCTTGGAGGGCAAGATTTTAATCCTATTCTGTAACCCTGGGATACTATGTCCACAGCCTACAGATCTGGAAAATCACGTTTCCAAGCTTGCTGAAAAAGAGAAAGCCTGGCCCCCCACTTGATCCAAAATTGGACCAGGGGCAGACCCTTCATGCTGATTTAGAATCAGTGGAAGGCTTCTGCTTCCCCTTTTTCCAAGGCTGACTAGGACTTCCAGGAGGTCCTGGATTGCTCTGGTTTGGAAGAAGAGAAGGAAGACTTCTGTCCCTTAAAATTGCGAAAATTTGAATTCTGTCGACCTCTAGGTCTATTCTTCTTGTCCTGAGATAAGAAAGACCCCTTTCCATCCGTAATTTCTGAAATGATTTCCCCAGACCAGGACCGAATAGAGTTTTACCTTTATAAGGTGAAGCCAAAAGCTTGGCCTTCGAAGATACATCATCTGACCTAGATTTTAACCATAGAGCTCTGCGAGCTAGAACAGTGAAGCTAGACATTTTAGCTACCAGTCTAATTATCTGCATGTTGGCATTGCGCAAAATAAAGGCTACTAAATCCTCTCCCAAGGTTAAAATCACCAGGTCCTTCAAAAAATGTAATCTTCAATAATTTCTAAATGACATCAAGAACCTCCCCTGGCACAGATTAAACCTAATCCCAGATCTAGACTCTGCAGTTGAATTCTTTCAGTCTGAACTCCTACAAGTTTGGAATTTACATGCACCGCTGTGTAAGGTGAGAGTAAAAGGAGCACACTTGAATTGGATCACAGCTGACCTCATTCAAATGTACCAATTTCGGGATTCATTGTGGTCAAAGTTCAAGCATACTGGCTCTATGAATGATCACTGTGTATATAGACAATGGCGAAATATATGTACTAAACAAACAAAATTGGCTAAGGCGCAATATTTCTGTGAAAATCTGCACAATAATATATCTAACCCTAGAAAGTTTTGGAAACTCATAAATAACTTACAAAATCCACCAATCCACTCCCAACCTTCCACTGACAATGTGGATAACCAAAACCTGCAACTCCCCTTAGAAGTAGCAAATGCCTTTAACAATTATTTTGTCGGATGCTCCAGCACCCTGATTGACAAACTAATAAATGGCACGCATCCTGAAGCTACAAATGTGGATCAGACCCCACTAAAACAGCAAAGACCCAATATAGAGAAGTTCAATTTTAGACCTGTACCCTTCAATGTCATTAAGAAACACCTCAATAATCTAAAAATGAAAAACCAGTCAGGACCTGATCAAATCCCAGCAATGCTGTTGAAGCTCAGTGCACCAGCAATTGCTAAGCCTGTCACAACCCTAATTAACGAATCCTTGGTGTCTGGAGATATACCCAAACTCTGGAAAACTGCAAGAGTAGTGCCTATTCATAAAAGTGGGGAGTTAACCTTGGTTTCTAACTATCACCCTATATCATTGCTCCCAGTATTGTCAAACATCTTAGAAAATGTGTCCATACGCAATTATGCGAGTATTATCAACTTTCTAACTATATGACCCCTGATCAATCAGGTTTTAGACCGAATCACTCCACTACAACTGCCCTCCTAAAAGTTTGCAATGACATCCAAACTGGCATGGAACAAGGAGACCTAACAGGAGCTATTTTCCTTGATTTTGCTAAGGCTTTTGAGACAGTGGACCATGACATACTACTTCTCAAACTAAAAAACATAATTTATGTAAGAACTTACCTGATAAATTCATTTCTTTCATATTAGCAAGAGTCCATGAGCTAGTGACGTATGGGATATACATTCCTACCAGGAGGGGCAAAGTTTCCCAAACCTTAAAATGCCTATAAATACACCCCTCACCACACCCACAATTCAGTTTAACGAATAGCCAAGAAGTGGGGTGATAAGAAAAAAGTGCGAAAGCATATAAAATAAGGAATTGGAATAATTGTGCTTTATACAAAATCATAACCACCACAAAAAATGGGCGGGCCTCATGGACTCTTGCTAATATGAAAGAAATGAATTTATCAGGTAAGTTCTTACATAAATTATGTTTTCTTTCATGTAATTAGCAAGAGTCCATGAGCTAGTGACGTATGGGATAATGACTACCCAAGAAGTGGATCTTTCCACACAAGAGTCACTAGAGAGGGAGGGATAAAATAAAGACAGCCAATTCCTGCTGAAAATAATCCACACCCAAAATAAAGTTTAATGAAAAACATAAGCAGAAGATTCAAACTGAAACCGCTGCCTGAAGTACTTTTCTACCAAAAACTGCTTCAGAAGAAGAAAATACATCAAAATGGTAGAATTTAGTAAAAGTATGCAAAGAGGACCAAGTCGCTGCTTTGCAGATCTGGTCAACCGAAGCTTCATTCCTAAACGCCCAGGAAGTAGAAACTGACCTAGTAGAATGAGCTGTAATTCTCTGAGGCGGAGTTTTACCCGACTCAACATAGGCAAGATGAATTAAAGATTTCAACCAAGATGCCAAAGAAATGGCAGAAGCTTTCTGGCCTTTTCTAGAACCGGAAAAAATAACAAATAGACTAGAAGTCTTACGAAAAGATTTCGTAGCTTCAACATAATATTTCAAAGCTCTAACAACATCCAAAGAATGCAACGATTTCTCCTTAGAATTCTTAGGATTAGGACATAATGAAGGAACCACAATTTCTCTACTAATGTTGTTGGAATTCACAACTTTAGGTAAAAATTCAAAAGAAGTTCGCAACACCGCCTTATCCTGATGAAAAAAATCAGAAAAGGAGACTCACAAGAAAGAGCAGATAATTCAGAAACTCTTCTGGCAGAAGAGATGGCCAAAAGGAACAAAAAACTTTCCAAGAAAGTAATTTAATATCCAATGAATGCATAGGTTCAAATGGAGGAGCTTGAAGAGCCCCCAGAACCAAATTCAAACTCCAAGGAGGAGAAATTGACTTAATGACAGGCTTTATACGAACCAAAGCTTGTACAAAACAATGAATATCAGGAAGAATAGCAATCTTTCTGTGAAAAAGAACAGAAAGAGCAGAGATTTGACCTTTCAAGGAACTTGCGGACAAACCCTTATCTAAACCATCCTGAAGAATACTGTAATATTCTCGGTATTCTAAAAGAATGCCAAGAAAAATGATGAGAAAGACACCAAGAAATATAAGTCTTCCAGACTCTATAATATATCTCTCTGGATACAGATGTACGAGGCTGTAACATAGTATTAATCACAGAGTCAGAGAAACCTCTTTGACCAAGAATCAAGCGTTCAATCGCCATACCTTTAAATTTAAGGATTTCAGATCCTGATGGAAAAAAAGGACCTTGAGACAAAAGGTCTGGTCTTAACGGAAGAGTCCACGGTTGGCAAGAGGCCATCCGGACAAGATCCGCATACCAAAACCTGTAAGGCCATGCCGGAGCTACCAGCAGAACAAACGAGCATTCCTTCAGAATCTTGGAGGTTACTCTTGGAAGAAGAACTAGAGGCGGAAAGATATAGGGAGGATGATACTTCCAAGGAAGTGATAATGCATCCACTGCCTCCGCCTGAGGATCCCGGGATCTGGACAGATACCTGGGAAGTTTCTTGTTTAGATGAGAAGCCATCAGATCTATTTCTGGAAGTTCCTACATTTGAACAATCTGAAGAAATACCTCTGGGTGAAGAGACCATTCGCCCGGATGCAACGTTTGACGACTGAGATAATCCGCTTTCCAATTGTCCATACCTGGGATATGAACCGCAGAGATTAGACAGGAGCTGGATTCCGCCCAAACCAAAATTCGAGATACTTCTTTCATATCCAGAGGACTGTGAGTCCCTCCTTGATGATTGATGTATGCCACAGTTGTGACATTGTCTAACTGAAAACAAATGAACAACTCTCTCTTCAGAAGAGGCCAAGACTGAAGAGCTCTGAAAATTGCACGGAGTTCCAAAATATTGATCGGAAATCTCACCTCCTGAGATTCCCAAACCCCTTGTGCCGTCAGATACCCCCACACAGCTCCCCAACCTGTAAGACTTGCATCTGTTGAGATTATAGTCCAGGTCGGAAGAACAAAGAAGCCCCCTGAACTAAACGATGGTGATCTGTCCACCATGTCAGAGAGTGTTGTAAAATCGGTTTAAAGATATTAATTGAGATATCTTTGAGTAATCCCTGCACCATTGGTTCAGCATACAGAGCTGAAGAGGTCGCATGTGAAAACGAGCAAAGGAGATCGCATCTGATGCGGCAGTCCTAAGACCCAACATTTCCATGCATAAGGCTACCAAAGGGAATGATTGTGACTGAAGGTTTTGACAAGCTGATATCAATGTTAAACTTCTCTTGTCTGACAAGGACAGAGTCATAGACACTGAATTTATCTAGAAACCTAAAAAGGTTACCCTTGTCTGAGGAATCAATGAACTGATTGGTAAATTGATCCTCCAACCATGAACTTGAAGAAACAACACAAGTCGATTCGTATGAGATTCTTCGAAAATGAGAAGACTGAGCAAATACCAAGATATCGTCCAAATAAGGAAATACCAAAACCCTATTCTCTGATTACAGAAAGAAGGGCACCGAGAACCTTTGAAAAAAATTCTTGGAACTGAAGCTAAGCCAAACGGTAGAGCCACAAAACTGGTAATGCTTGTCTAAAAAGAGAATCTCAGACACTAAAAGTGATCTGGATGAATCGGAATATGCAGATACACATCCTGTAAATCTATTGTAGACATATAATGCCCTTGCTAAACAAAAGGCAGGATAGTCCTACAGTAACCATCTTGAATGTTGGTATCCTAACATAATGATTCAATAATGATAGATCCGGAACTGGTCTGAAGGAATTGACCTTTTTTGGTACAATGAAGAGATAAAATAAGACCCCAGCCCCTGTTCCAGAACTGGAACTGGCATAAATACTCCAGCCAACTCTAGATCTGAAAAACATTTCAGAAATGCTGAGCCTTGCTGTGTTAACTGGGACACGGGAAAGAAAAGAATCTCTTAGCAGGAGGCCTTAACTGAAGCCAATTCTGTACCTTTCTGAAACAATGTTTCTGAAACCAGAGATTAAGAACGGAATTGATCCAAATTTCTTTGAAGAAAACGTAATCTGCCCCATACCAGCTGAGCTGGAATAAGGGCCGCACCTTCATAGGTACTTAGGAGCTGGCTATAGGTTTCTATAAGGCTTGGATATATTCCAAACTGGAAATAGTTTCCAAACTGATACCGCTCCTGAGGATGAAGGATCAGGCTTTTGTTCCTTGTGAGGAAAGGAACGAAAATGATTATTTACCCTGGAAAGAAAGGGAAAGCAAAGTTGACTTAGAAGACATGTCAGCATTCCAAGTTTAATCCATAAAGCTATTCTAGCTAAAATAGCTAGAGACATATACCTGACATCAACTCTAATGATATCAAAAGATGGTAACACCAATAAAATTATTAGCATGTTATAGAATAAAAATAATGCTATAAAATTATGATCTGTTACTTGTTGCGCTAAAGCTTCTAACCAAAAAGTTGAAGCTGCAGCAACATCCGCTAAAAATATAGCAGGTCTAAGAAGATTACCTGAACATAAGTAAGCTTTTCTTAGAAAGGAATCAATTTTCCTATCTAAAGGATCCTTAAATGAAGTACTATCTGCCGTAGGAATAGTAGTACATTAGCAGGAGTAGAGACAGCCCCATAACCTTAGGGATTTTTGTCCCAAAAAACTCTAATCTGTCAGATGGCACAGGATATAATTTGCTTAAACGTCTAGAAGGAGTAAATAAATTACCCAAATTATTCCATTCCCTGGAAATTACTTCAGAAATAGCATCAGGGAGATAAAACTACAGGAGATTTAAAAACCTTATTTAAACGTTTACATTTAGTATCAAGAGGACCAGAATCCTCTATTTCTAATGCAAATAACACTTCTTTAAGTAAAGAACGAATAAATTCCATCTTGAACAAATACAAAGATTTATCAGCATCAACCTCTGAGACAGAAACCTCAGAACCAGAAGAACCATTATCAGTATCAGAATGATGATGTTCATTTAAAAATTCATCTGAAAAAAAGAGAAGTTTTAAAAGACTTTTATGTATACTAGAAGGAAAAATAACAGACATAGCCTTCTTAATGGATTTAAAAAATAAAATCTCTTATGTTATCAGGAACACTCTGAAAATTAGATGTTGACGGAACAGCAACAGGTAATGTAACAGTACTAAAGGAAATTTTATCTGCATTAATAAGTTTGACATGACATGCAATACAAATAACAGCTGGAGAAACAGATACCAAAAGTTTATAGCAGATACACTTAGCTTGGTAGCTCCAGCATTGTGAAGTGATTTTCCTGAAGTATCTTCTGACTCAGTTGCAACGTGGAACATCTTGCAATATGTAAAAGAAAAAAACAACATATAAAGCAAAATTGATCAAATTCCTTAAATGACAGTTTCAGGAATGGGAAAAAATGCCAAAGAACAAGCTTCTAGCAACCAGAAGCAATAAAAAATGAGACTTAAATAATGTGGAGACAAAAGTGACGCCCATATTTTTTCGCGCCAAATAAGACGCCCACATTATTTGGCGCCTAAATGCTTTTTGGCGCCAAAAATGACGCCACATCCAGAACGCCGACATTTTTGGCGCAAAATAACGTCAAAGAATGACGCAACTTCCGGCGACACGTATGACGCCGGAAACGGAAATAGAATTTTTGCGCCAAAAAAGTCCGCGCCAAGAATGACGCAATAAAATGAAGCATTTTCAGCCCCCGCGAGCCTAACAGCCCACAGGGAAAAAGTCAAATTTTAAGGTAAAAAATGTTAAATTAAAATGCATTATCCCAAATATGAAACTGACTGTCTGAAAAATAAGGAAAGTTGAACATTCTGAGTCAAGGCAAATAAATGTTTGAATACATATATTTAGAACTTTATAAACAAAGTGCCCAACCATAGCTAGGAGTGTCACAGAAAATAAGACTTACTTACCCCAGGACACTCATCTACATATAGCAGATAGCCAAACCAGTACTGAAACGAGAATCAGCAGAGGTAATGGTATATATAAGAGTATATCGTCGATCTGAAAAGGGAGGTAAGAGATGAATCTCTACGACCGATAACAGAGAACCTATGAAATAGACCCCTTAGAAGGAGATCACTGCATTCAAATAGGCAATACTCTCCTCACATCCCTCTGACATTCACTGCACGCTGAGAGGAAAACCGGGCTCCAACTTGCTGCGGAGCGCATATCAACGTAGAATCTAGCACAAACTTACTTCACCACCTCCATCGGAGGCAAAGTTTGTAAAACTGAATTGTGGGTGTGGTGAGGGGTGTATTTATAGGCATTTTAAGGTTTGGGAAACTTTGCCCCTCCTGGTAGGAATGTATATCCCATACGTCACTAGCTCATGGACTCTTGCTAATTACATGAAAGGAAACTCTGGTATTAATGATCGCCCGTTTACCTGGTTTAAATCATATGTATCGGATCGATCACAATATGTCTCTGTTTCTAACAGTGACTCCCTCCCTCTCCCAGTCACGTGTGGTGTTCCCCAAGGTTCCATTCTCGGCCCCCTACTATTCACATTATTTATAAATGATTTGCCTAATGTCTGCAAATCCTCAACTGTACACATGTACGCAGACGACACGGTAATCTATGCAAACAAATCTGATCTGCCGCAGCTTGAAGCAGTGCTCCAAGACCAGTTCACAGAGGTAGAAAAGTGGATCTCGAAAAACAAACTCTTCCTAAACACTGACAAAACTGTCACAATGTTCTTTGGAACGGCACCTAAATTACAAAAATTACAAAATTCCAATCTTCGCATCAAAACAAAATCCAATTGCACGCTGACTGCAGTCCACTCTTTTAAATACTTAGGTATGTTGTTAGATCCCAATCTATCTTTTGGACTCCACATAGAAAAACTTGCCTCTAAACTTTATTTAAAACTAGGTGCCCTGTACAGAAACAAATCTTGCCTCACCTCAGCCCTACAGTAAAGGAAAAGATTGTACAGCAAATGCTGATGCCTATCTTGGATTATGGGGACATAGTATATGCGCCTGCTCTGCAAACTCACCTTAATAAACTAAATACATTGTATAACTCGTTCTGCCGCTTTGTGCTACAATGTAACTACAGGACCCACCACTGGAATCCAGACGCACCCTCCATCTTTCCTGCCTTGTCTTTAAGAACCTATCTGGGAAGCTCCCATCCTACCTGAGTAGAATGCTCTCCCCTGCTATTCAGACCTCCTATAACCTCCGATCCAATATCAGCACATTATTTAGCTTGCCTCAATACAAAAAGAAAGCAGCTCGATCCTCCTTTTCCTACAGAGCGCCACAATTATGGAATGACCTCCCTCACACTTTAAAAACTTCCCCAAGCCTAAAATCCTTTAAGAGATCCCACTATACATATCTCAAAACAGAATGCTCCTGTCATGGTTGATTAAATATTTCGTACCTGCTCTATGTTAAATGTTTGCATATATTGTGTATTATTATTGTTTTTGTATTTTATTGTACCCTATTGTATCAATGCAATGTTTTGTGGTCCCAGGACATACTTGAAAACGAGAGAAATTTCAATGTATCCTTCCTGGTAAAATATTTTATAAATACATTTTATAAATAAATTGCAGATAAAGGTATTGGCCAGTTTAAGAGCCTTGATCCTATCTTGGATTTCCTCTATCGTAGTCTCTTCTGATATCAGATCAGACAAGGCATCGCACTAATAAGATGCTGTTCCCGCAACCATAGCATCCTTGGTGGATGTACATCTTTTTTAAGTAAGCCTCTAGCTTCTTATCCATGTGATCTTTAAAGGAACAACTATCCTATATAGGAATGGTAGTTGTTTTAGCTAGAGTAGAGATAGCTCCTTCTACCTTAGGCACAGTGCGCCATAAATCACGAATGGAGTCAGCAACAGGAAACATCTTTTTAAAAACAGGGGAAGGGGAAAAAGGAACCCATGGCTTATCCCATTCCTGAGCTATAATTTCAGGCATCTTGTCTGGAACCGGAAAAACATCCACAGAAGAGGGAGAATCATAAACTCTATTAAGTTTAGTAGACTTTTTTAGGGTTGAAAGCAACCAAAGGTTCAGAGTCATCCAGTAGTAGCCGGAGATGTTCAAGCTTAAAACTGAAACTAACTTCTTCAGATTCTAAAGATTTCCCCCCCAGTGTGTCAGAGTCTGATATCTCACCTTCAGAAGCTACTGAAGTATCTTCCTCATCAGTCATTTGGGAAAGGTTGACCAGCGCAGTTTTAGAGGGGTCAGAAACCTTACTAGCAGAAATATGTTAAGATTTCCTCTTATGATTACCCAAAGAAGGGAAAGCAGATAAAGCTGCAGACACCACAGAGGTTATCTGCGCAGCAAAATCCCCCGGCAAATAAAGCCCCCCAGGAGGTTGAGAGGAATCACAGGGCACTGCATGTGAAACTACCATAGCTTGGGACATCTGAGGAGAAAGCTAAAACATATCTTGAACAGCATTATCCTGAGAGACATACTGCTCAGAAGGGAGTAATTTGTCTTAAAATTTTAAGGTCTTCGATAAGCAAGAGGAGCAGAATTGCACAGGGGATACAACCTAAGCCTCCAGACAAAGCAAACATTTGTCAAAGGAAATAAATGAAATTTGGTCTGAGTCCATAATAACAGAGCTGATTCCCAAATTAATAAATATAAAAATTATTAATATAACCAGTACAATTAAAGTGTAATCACCTTTAGCAGTAAAAAGGAAAATAATCTTTTAACAAAACGTTTCCTCACACCTCTATACCTCAGCTAGCTGAGGAGTCTTACTGAAACCGGAGTTCACTAGAAAACTGTAAAAGAAACTGCCTAGATGTGGATCTGCTGTCAGAGATTGATGACAAGACTAATATAAAAGGATTTTGTCTATCTGACTGGAAGTCTAACTGATCGCTACTCTAATTAACTTACTCCGCTTGATATGACTAAAACGGAAGAGCGAATGAGTCACGTGATCCGAGAAAAAAAAACTGCGCCACAGTAAAAGTGTGCGTTTCTGACCGCTCACAAAATTATCAGTTGACTACCTCGTATTTAACAGTAAAACCAATGATACACTGCCTATGCACAATAAATAATAAGTAAATAAGCATATCTACACCCCTTCAGCCAATATCTCCTAAATGATAAGGGTAATTAATTAACCCTTTAACGTTTCACATTCCAGTGCCTGCCAAAAAAAAACTGCCCCCAAAATTAACCCATCTTAAAAGGTTAAGACTTGTCCCATATGTTGATTCACAAGAGGAATTAACCTCCCAAGTACTGTCCTTCAATACCTAGGAGGCAAAGGCACTTACCTGTGGATCCAGCTGCAGGGCTGGAACAGCTTCTTAGGTATGATAGATACTCCACTCTCTATCAGGGACCTAAAGAAAAGTAAAGAACAGAGAAACCAACCCTGGCTTTCTATAAGGGGTAGCAATAATGTTAGAAATAAAGCCAAGACAACCTTGCCGCTTTCTAACTGCTAAAAGCCACCATTACTCTTACTAAAGAGATTGACATGAACACAGCATAACCCAATCCTTGCTTGCAGGGAAAAGGACCTATAAAAAGATTAAATATCTTTAGACACCATCTTCGCACATCCTCCATTGACAGAGACAAAGAGAATGACTGGGGATTATGGGTAAGGGAAGTTACACTTAACAGCTTTGCTGGGGTACTCTTTGCCTCCTCCTGCTGGCCAGGAGTTGAATATTCCACTAGTAATTGGAATGAAGTAGTCGATTATCCATCCCATAGGAAATAAAAATGCTCTTATGCTTTACCGGAAACTGCTAAGTTTGCTCCCATTATTTTTATAACCTCTTGATCGTTAAAAAAACAAAACAAAAACTGTCTTGTATTAAAAATGTGTGTATAGAGGGTAATAGTGCCTGTCCCAGGGCTCCTATATATAAGAATACAAAGGAATAACTTTCTAAAAAGTACCCAATCCATAGCGGTGTCTGAAAAATAAATTTTAAATATACTTACCCTGGACACTCGTCCACTGATAGCAGACATCCAAGCCAGTACTGAAACACATCAGCAGAGGTAATGGAATAGGAATATAAGGTTGATCTGTAAAGGGAGGCAGAAGATGGGTCCCTGCGACCGAATTTACAGAGAGCGGATGAAAAGATTTCCTTAGAAGCGAAAACATGGTGACATGAGGCAGTACTCCCTTCACTTCCCTCTGACAAGCACTGTACTCTGAGGGGAACTGGGCTTCAATATGCTCTGAAGCTCCTTTCACTGAAGAAATCAAGCACATTTATACTTCAACCGCCTCCTAACGAAGGCAAACGTTTAAACTGAGGTATGCCTGAGGGGTATTTATAGGCGTTTGAGGTTTGGGAAACTTTGCCTCTTCCTGGCAGGAATGTTTAGCCCATATGTGACAGCTCATGGACTCTCACCACCTATATAAAAGAAAGGAACATTTTATTACCTATCACTTTCACCCTTACTGGGAACTTGCCTCTTACTGTCTCTTGTTTACATAGTTTTTCTATAAAACAAACTAAAGTATTAATATTTTTAGTATAGGTGGTGATTTAAGCAGCCAAAAGCTGCTATTTTAAATAAAAAATAAAGATATTAAGAATATCATACACTCCATAAAGTAAAACAGATCATCGAGAACTCATTACAGCAGATACATTTTTACAGTGCAATGTACTGAAATAATATATATAATATGGTAATATATGGAATATAAATATAACAATTCATTTATATACATAAAATATTATAGACAAACACCTTAGAATTTTTCTGAAACAAGTTTAAATTCTTATTAATTGCTTCATAATATTTTGTGGCATCATATAAAAAAATAGAACAATTTGCATACATTTTCCCTCTTTCCAACTGTATATTACACATTTCTCTCTTTACCCGTTTCTCAAAAACTCGTTGAGGCATTTTATAGAATCTTACCAGACCAGAGAGCTTTAGAGAATGAGCCATAGCTTAAGTTCCAATAAACATTTTATATTAAATACAGATTAAGTGTTTAGAACTTTTAAACGGAGACACACATTTGGCACACTGGGGGTTACAAACCGTAAAATGATAACCTTCCACAGTGCACTGAAGTATATTTGCTATTGTGGCATGGTCTGGCTCGGTACTTCTGTATGTTAGGTCATAAAATGTTAAACTTATTGAGTGACTGGATAGCTTACCCCATTCTTATGCTAACATTCACAAGTTGAAATCACACCCCAGGCAGTGAATATTTTCTTATTTTTATTTTTTGTCGTGTGTTGGAGTTTATATAAATATATATATATATATATATATATATATATATATATATATATATATATATATATATATTTATTGCAAAATGACATATAGCCTGTGTAGCATAGTTGTCTGATAATACAAACATCTGCAAGTTACCATCAGATATACGCCACCTTTACATATAGTTATCTATAGGACTGGTGAGCTAAAAAACTTTTTAAGGTAGTAGCAGAGAATTGATTAAATGAACAGTAAACACTTTGAGACTGGAACATGATTATGTGAGTATGAAATTGTAGAATTCTGAGAACAAAGCATATGATAGGGCAAGCTTGTAAAGCCTAACTATGCCACATATCTGTCCTTGATTGGTTTCAGCAGAAATGATTAGACAGAAACTGCAAAACAATTCATTGTACATAGCAGAATATGTTCTAAGTATTTTAGAATAGATATTCCTAAATATAATATATATATATATATATATATATAATCAGTGCAAAAAGACCAGCACTATTCTTGTTTAAGCCGGGGTGCATCCCACACAATAGAATACAAATAAGTCCAAAGAGAGCATACCGTGTTGCAAAAGGTGTTTTAATCCGTGTAAACATTTTCGGGGAGTGACGCCGTCATCAGACAAGTGAATAAAACAAATGTAACCAGTACACTTACCTAATACTACTATTTATGAGGGAAGGTGTCCGTACGCTGCCGGTACCCGCGGGAGAGCGCCAACCCAAAACCCGGAAGTGACCCCAGTGATGTCATCACGCCGGCGGCGCATCAGATCACCGTCCATCGTGACAGTCTATGTAAACAAAACAGAACAAAACAGGTTGCCATGGAGATGTGCCAATACATAATAATATAGCTTCAATAGGCTATTAGACATGAACAAAAACTGGTATTATATAACAACATCGTGCTACATTAGTTATAGTGAACAGACAAAAACAACTTAATATATTAGAACAACCTAGTGTATTAAAAATGTAAATGGAGAGCAGAACATAATAGGGCATATCTGTTGTACTAACAGCAAGGTCCTTCACAAAAAGGAAGAAAGTAAAGCAAGAGAGATAGGAAGGGCTGAATAGAAAATAAAGGGACAAAAATAAAAAGGCTAATTCATTAGAGCAGGCAATGACTCTAGCTATGAAACCTATATGTTTAGGTAAAATTACGTATTAACTATTAGCAGCTAAATGATGTCTATATCTCTCTTAGATTAGTACATTACTTAAACAGAAGAACTCTAATACAAGCACCAATATGGAAAAGAAAAGACAAGATAAGATAAGGAAAAGAAAAGACAAGATAAGGAAAAGAAGAGTGAATAGAAGGGAAAAGGACCATAATCGAACACACAAATATATCCACTCATGTATTGGGGGCAGATCTAATGGAGGGAATAGAACTATTTGATCCAATAAGGACTAAAGGGGATGGTTAGTAAATGAAAAAAAAAAATCACAAAAAATTAAAAAGCATAAAAAATGTACAATCACAACAAACAATGCCAGTCCAGCTGGGTATTGCGTCCTTTAGGGACTAAGGTGCCCAATTCATAAGTCCACCTTGCCTCCCGTTGTAGGAGAATTTTTCCCCTGTCCCCTCATCTTGTGAGGGTTGGGACATGGTCAGAGTATATTGCAGGTCCTTAACTGAATGTCCCTTTTGCAGAAAATGCCGGGTCATCACAGGTTGGTCCGCATGGCCTATGTCTATGGCTGTCCTAATTGAGGACCTATGGTTGGCCATTCTTGTGCGGAGGTCATCTGTGGTCTTCATGACAAAGAACAGGCCACAATTGCAATTAAGCAAATAGACTACATGGGTGGTAGTACAGGTGAGTCTATATATATGATAGTATTTCTTTTTCTTATGTGAATGGGTAAAGTAAGAACCTGAGGACTCCTTTCCCTAGGCTGCCGGCCTTCTATACGGTCCCTAAAATACACAAATCCCCCCATCTCTCTTGCTTTACTTTCTTCCTTTTTTCAGCAGCATGTTGGAGTCCAACAGATAGGAATCTATTTTCTTGAACAGACCACAGTTGCAATGAAGCAAATAGACTACATGGGTGGTAGAACATGTGAGTCTATATCTATGATAGTATTTATTTTTCTTATGTGGATGGGTAAAGTAAGAACCTGTGCTCATTCAATTGCATGTGGTGCACCCTATGCATCTATTACATCCAGGTTTTCCTTGAAGCCATGTTTTTTGTTAACAGTGGACCGGATCCGTGTGGACCAGACTGTCCCTAAGGGACCTGGCCCTTTTGAACCCCTACCCTAGGAGCAGACATGCTTTGAAGTGGTAGATTGTTGTCTGAAGCAATGATCTGGCAATTCTTCTGAATGTTTCTCGACTTCCCTTGTTTATCATGGATATATGTTGTGACGAATGTTATCTGTGACTCTTTTGGTTCTTTCTGATCCTTCCTTTGCTGTTGTAACTGTTCTTCCTTTATCCTTTGCAATTCCCTGGAGGGATACCCTCACTAGTTAAATCTGTCCTGCAACTCATTCAGCCATTTTATGGTGTTAGCGTGCTCCGTATTGTTTCTAACAACTCGTTTAAGCTATGAGATTGGTAAAGACCTTTTGAGGGCTGGCGGATGACAGCTGGTGTAATGAAGAATTGAGTTGCGATCAGTAGCCTTTCTGAAGAGTGTTGATTGGATTCTACCCTCCTTTTTCTAGAGGCGAAGATCTAGAAAGTCTATACTATCCTTACTGTAACAGATGTTAAATTTTAAAGCTGGACAAGCTGTATTCAGTTCTTGGTACCACTGTAGCAAATCTTGTTCAGTGCCTCTTCAGATAAGAAAAAGTTCATCTATATACCATCTGAATTGGGTGATCCTAGTGTCTTTGAAGAGTTGAGTGTCCCTTTCAAATTCTGCCATGAAAAGATTGGCATAAGATGGGGCCACGTTGGACCCCATTGCTGTTCCAGTTAGTTGGAGATAGATATGTTTTTCAAATTTAGAAATTATTGGTAAGACAGAATTCTAATAGTGTAAGTAATACATCTACTGATGGTCCCACGTATGGATATCTAAGTAGTTGGTTCTTTACTGCCCTTAATTCTAGATGGTGAGGTATGACAGTATAAAGACTTGTCACGTCTAAGGTAACTAAAATATCCATCTCTTGTTCAGCAGCATGTTGGAGTCCAACAGATAGGATTCCATTCTCTTGACTAACGGCTATAGCTGAATGTCTACAAAGCAGGCCAAAGGTTGTTGTAGTGATTGTATGTCCGACACTATTGTCCTCAGGTTCTTACTTTACCCATCCACATAAGAAAAAGAAATACTATCATAGATATAGACACACATGTACTACCACCCATGTAATCTATTTACTTCATTGCAACTGTGGCCTGTTCTACGTCGAGATGACCTCCTCACAAGAATGACCAACCATAGGTCCTTAATTAGGATGGCCATAGACAGAGGCCATGCGGCCCAACAGGTGGCCCGGCATTTTCTGCAAAAGGGACATTCAGTTAAAGGGACAGTCAAATATAAATTAAACTTTCATTATTCAGATAGGACTTTTAATTGACTTTCCAATTTACTTTTATCATCAAATTTGCTTTTTTCTCTTGGTATTCTTAGTTTAAATTAAACATAGGTAGGCTCATATGCTAATTTCTAAGCCTTTGAGGGCTGCCTCTTATCACATGCTTTTTAAATCTCTTTTCAACACAAAGAGACAGAAAGTACACATGGGCTATATAGATAACACTGTGTTCAGGCACAGAAAGTTATTTAAGATCTAGCACAATACAATGCTAAATTTAAGACAATAGATAATAAACAGTCACAGTCATGTGATCAGGGGGCTGGAAGAAGGTTCCTAGATACAAGGTAATCACAAAGGTAAAAAGTACATTAATATAACTGTGTTGGTTATGCAAAACTGGGGAATGAGTAATAAAGGGATTATCTATCTTTTAAAACAATAACAATTCTATGGTTGACTGTCCCTTTAAGGACCTGCGATATACTCTGACCATGTCCCAACCCTCACAAGAGGAAGAGACAGGGGAAAAATTACCCTACAACGGGAGGAGAGGACTTATGAATTGGGCACCTTTTTAAGGACTCAATACCCAGCTGGACTGGCATTGTTTGTTGTGATTGTTCATTTTTTTTATGCTTTTTAATTTTGTGATTTTTCATTGACCAACCATACCCTTTAGTCCTTATTGGATCAAATAGTACTATTCCCTCCATTAGATCTGCCCTCAATATATGAGTGGATATATTTGTGTATTCGATTGTACTTTTCCCTTCTATTCCTGTCTTTTCCCTATTGGTGCTTGTATTAGAGTGATTCTGTTCAAGAAATGTACTACTCTAAGATAGCGCTCTAAAAATCATTTAGCTGCTAATATCTAGTTAATATGTAATTTTACCTAAACATATAGGTTTTGTAGCTAGAGTCATTCCCTTTTCCAATGATTTAGCCTTTTTATTGTTGTCCCTTTATTTTCTATTCAGCCCCCCATAATCTCTTGCTTTACTTTCTTCTTTTTTGTGAAGGACTTGCTGTAGTACAACAGATATGCCCTATTACATTCTGCTCTCCATTTACATTTTTAATACACTAGGTTGCCTTTGTCTATTCACTATAACGAATGTATCACAATGTTATATAATACCAGTTTTTGCTCACGTCTAATAGCCTATTGAAGCTATATTATGTATCAGCCCATCTCCATGGCAACCTGTTTTGTTTACATAGACTGTCACGATGGGCGGTGATTTAATGCGCCGGCATGACAACATCACTGGCGCCACTTCCGGGGTGGCGCTCTCCCACGGGTACCGGCGACGTATGGACACCGTCCCTCATAAATAGTAGTATTAGGTAACTGCATTGGTTACATTTGTTTTATTCACTTGTCTGATTACCGGGTCACACAGATTAAAACACCTTTTGCAACACAGCAAGTGCTCTCTTTGGAGAGATATATATGAATAAATAGAACATATTTTTTGTGAAGAACATTGAAATGTGAAATATGAGGTTTGTTCAAGAGTGGGGTGTTAGTTTCTCCCTCCCCCCACGATGTTGTAAGTTTGGCTTTTTGCGGACATGGGATATTGCACTACCAAAAACAGTTCACTTTCAACTCATAATACAAGCACAGCCAGCTTCTAGCAGAATTAACGCATGAGCGAGATTGTTAATTAGCTCTCTACTTGTGATCTGGCCCTGAGTTGGTTAACATTAGGACCATGGTTAGCCTGGTCTTCTTCAGTGACATGTCCGGACTGGCTCCTCCAAACAAGGCAAGTAGCGAGCATGTATTTTAAGCCATCTGGCAGCAGTGTTACCAACATAAATTTATAGCAACAAACACTGCTGCCATAGACTGCTATAGACACGTGCACACTCATGATCTGTCAACCTAGCTTTCCTCAACAATGGAAATCAAAAGAACAAATAAAATTCAATTATAAAATGCAAATTGTGGTTAGTTTAAAATAGTTTGCTTTATCGGAATCATAAAAGTTTAATTTTGACTTTAATGTCCCTTTAAGATACCAAGGAGTGCTATATAGATTAAAAAAAAAAAAAAAAACAAACACTGCTGTGGTAGATCAAGGCTCAATATGCAGAGTGGCAGGTATGATACAGAACTGTGTGGCTGAAGATCAAGGATCTTCTTTCTGGGCTTTTAAAGGCGATGCATAAACAGAAAAAAACATAAAAATTTTTTTTTTAAATGATAAAGGACAATAAATGTGTAAATTACAAGTGTCAGAAAGAAAAAAAATAATCCTCTTAACTTCATATTTATTATCTCCAAATGTGAGCACTCCAGGGACACAGTTGGATCCTCTTCCAATCAAACAAAAATCATTCAAATCTGATCTGTGGGATATTTTTCATTGATAGAAAAACACAAAGCTAAAGGGCTATGTCCTCCATGTTCCCTGGATGCATGAGGCAAACAAATCCTCCATAACTACAGCCAGCAGATGGGCTGCCACTGCTGGACTTTTTTCCTGAAGTCTTGAAGTAAGTTAATATACTAGGTGAATTTGAAGAGGTTTGATACATGACCACTTTACTACTATATATTTTTTTTTAGCCATAGGAGTTAATTCAGACAGGTCATTTGATTCGACACTGCTAACCAATCGTTTTTAAGCAAAGCTATAAATTAATTTGATTGAAGATATAAAGCAACCCTTGTTTCAGAAGTTTGCACTTAGTAATTTGGGAAAACAAAACCCCTATCAGTACTATTCACTGATACTTCACTATTGAATAGTGGAATTAATTGCCATTATGCTAGTTATTTTTCAAACTGTTTCTGACTATACTGTCCCTTAGTGTATAAAAGATTATAGAGTACCAGTATTTGCCACCTTCAGAGAAGAAATTTGGAACAGACTAAAGATAAAACCGTAAAAAGTTACACATTTGACTCAAAACTTGCTACATTTAGTATGTACATTAACAAAGAAACCCCAACACAAAACCACAAGACAGTTTAAAAAAAAATAAAAAAAAAATAAAGGGGACAGTCTACTCCAGAATGTTTGCGGAAAAAATAAATAAAAATGGTTAATATAAATTCCTTTTATGCATAAGTTAAAGTTATATAACTATACCATTTAACTCTGATTACCTTGTATCCAAGCCTCTACAGACTGCCCCCTTATTTCAGTTCTTTTGACAGACTTTCATTTTTAGCCAGTGCTAACTCCTAGGTAACTCCACAGAAGTGAGCAAAATGTTGACCTATATGGTACACGAGCTAGTGCAGTCTAGTTCTAAAAACCTGTCATAATGCAGAGGTAAGAGGCAGCATTTAAGGGATTAGAAAATGAGCCTACCTAGGTAAGGTTTAGCTTTTAACAAAGAATGCCAAGAGAACAAAAGCAAAATTGGAAAGTAGTTTAAAATTGCATGCCCCTATCTGAATCATGAAAGTTTAATTTTGACTAGAGTTTCCCTTTAAAATTATATGTCCTATCTGAATCATAAAAATTTGACTGCACTTTTTTTTTTTTTTTTAAACAACCTGCCAAATTACTTTTCACTAATTTTGCTTGGTATTCTTAGTTGAAAACTAAACCTTGGTAGACTCTCATGCTAATTTCTTGGACCTTGAAGGCTGCCTCTTATCTAAATGCATTGACAGTTTCACTAGAGGGCATTAGTTCATGTGTGTCATAGGTAATATTGAGCTCACGCATGTGAAGTTACCTAGGAACCTGCACTGAGTGGTTAAAATGCAAGTCTGTTAAAAGAACCGAAATAAGGGGCAGTCTGCAGATGATTAGATACAAGGAAATTAGGTTTAAAAAAAAAAAAAAAAAAATAGTATTAATATAACTTGGTTATGCAAAACTGGGGAATGGGTAATAAAGGGATAAGCCATCTTTTAAAACAAAAATCCTGGTGTAGACTGTCCTTTTAAGTGTATAGAAAATGACAGTATTGTAGGGACGAGTACAAGATAACAATGTTTATTGCAGGAAAAAAAAAAAAAAAAACCCACAAAACAGGTAAAATTCAATACAATTTTATTGGAATAGATTCAAAAACCATGACTCATAAGTTATCAAAACAGCTCAAAAAATAGTTAACTCTGTAACCAAATAGTTGCTTTAACAAAATGTTTCTGGCAATGACATTACATGACACAAAGATTACAAGACCAATCCACTGAATATGTTGAATAGAATGAAATGGGTTTTAAAGCATCTGGATAGCATGCTCGTCTGCACATGGCCTGGAAATCTCAATCCTTTGCAAATCCATACTCCATAGCACGTGTCAATGTTTTCCACTGGGTTTGGACAGATCTGCTTTATTAATTGTGCCAATAGCAAATCGTAGCCAGTTAAAATAATGAAGGTAAATTAGTCACTAAAAAAGGTGCCCTTCATGAAAGGAAAAGAAACTAACCACTGTTGGACACTGGTGTCAATGCACTGTTGGTTCCCCTGTAAGCACAAACCTTACAGATGACAAAGAATGTGCAAAAAAAAAAAAAAAAAAATTCTATCATACTCACACACTTTCAAAAATATATATATTTGAATAAATAAAGGAGCCCCGGGTAGGATTGATTACCAATCCCTTGATAGTTTTTGCAGTTAAAACATACTAAGTATATAGTTTATAAAAAGTAAACTGCCCATGCAGGCAAGAGGTCAGTGAAATACTCCAAAACGTGCAGTGACAGCACATTTTCAGTTTGTATGTTCTATTGCTTAGAAGATGCCAAGTAAAGGAGAAGGAAGTCCTGAAAAGAAACCTGTGGGGGAATAAAAATTAATTACTTTTTTTAGCAACAAGTCAGCAACAAATGTAATGGGTTAAAAAAGCAGGTGGAATATTCAAGTTTATATTTCACAAAAACTGGATGTTGACTGCAAAACCATAGCCGCAGAAACAACCCTCTTGGTTCAGTCTTCCTGACTAAGTACCAGTAGGAGAATATAGACAATAGGTTTAGATAGTAATGAGTTAAGCCTCCTTCGTGGACATTCATATGCAGAGATATAGTTTCCCCATGCCAAACAAAATAATTAGACCTGTAAATTTTAGAAAGTTAAATTTAACTTGCTATTATGTCATGAAAATTACTAAGCATGACTAGAATAGATTTATCTATAAATCAGAGATTGGTGAAAACCTAATGAGGAAACTAAAGTATAAAATTTAGCAGTTTGCTTATATGATAGAGAACAAGCTGATTGGTCAGCGATGGGTATATATATATTTTTTTAATAATTTAGCTGGACATTTTTACTGGGTAATTCCTGGATCTTGAGGTATTACAGTGTTATATACTTGCTTGGTATACTACATCTGACTCAACATCTGGTTATTGGTATTGTTTAATCTGTCAAGTAACCAAGATTGAATGTTGTCTGAGGTTACAATATAATTGGAGCGTAAGATAAGGAAAGAATTTCACCAATAGTTAATTTAGCCTTTTCCTTTTAATAAAATCATACCACATTACAGGTCACTCACCAAGCGAAAGGCCCTAGATCAGTTCTCAGATTTAGAAATCTTTTTTTTAGACTTAAAATTACATAAAAAAGGTGGCAAAATACAAAGTTTTTTTTACTTCAACATAAACTTTCAATTGCATCTAAAAATGATAAGACCTAGAACACAAATAAACCACCTAATGCTATAAATTTGATTTGCTGTTTCACAATGAATTTACAGTGCATAGAATTTGCATTGTAAGCCATTTGACAGGGCAAACAAGTTTCTAGAAATTATAGTACAGCTTGAAAATCAAATTTCAAACAGTTATACTTCTATCATCTTTTTGTTCAATTGAAATCATTTACAAATTATATCCCCCCTCCCCATTTTATTTTACTACAAAATCTATTCACTTATGCCACTGAGGAAACTGAGCATTTTAAAAACGTACCTGTTCACTCAAATGCCATCTCTTGACTTTTCCTTACACATCGAGCAACTTTTCTCTTGAATTCACCATTGGGATCTTCCCGCCACTCTTTCTGTGGAAAGATAATTGTGCATAAGAGGTAGAGTCTATATATTTCTTTTTATTATGATGTACTACTTAGTAAAACTCCCATCTGGGGAGTGTTTATTAGAGGTACATTACATCCCTGTGTATAAAGTACTCTTGCATAAAATAAACGGAACAATTTCATCATGGGGGGGGATGCAAGACTATAAGTACACATTCTAGATTTGTTTACTGGGTGTAAGCACAGAAACTCAAGGTCCTATAGGTGAGCACTGACTTAAAATTAATTTTCAAAGAGTAATTCAACATGCAGTCAAAAAGGACTCTGGATAGGTTTTGTTCCAGGTGACAGCATGAATAAGATACCATGTTATCATACCCACTGCTTCCAACCCTTAACAAAATTATTTTTTACCACTCACTGACAGAAATAACCATGGGCCTCAAACTATATGACGACAACTACACAAAAAATAATCACTTATAATTAATCAGGTTAAAACCAGTTAAAAAATGTCAGAGACTAAGACATCTAAACCTGAAATTTGTAGCACTATTCTTTAGTCTGAAGAAAAAAAAAAAATTTTTTTTGGGAAAATAGAGTGCTACTGCCTATTTTTATTAGTCTGGAGGAATTGTTTTGACTTAACCAATAAAAACAAAAAGTGGAGATCTGATATTTAATTACCTGGTAAAGCAATCTACTATAACAAACCAATTGAGCACTTACTGCAGCATCTACATTAGCTGGAGAGTCACTGTTTGGATCAGCCAACATTGAAATCACACTGATCATTATAGTCTCTACAGTGTGGATCGGTAGCCAGCGCTCCTCAGGTTTCTCATAGCCAAACTTATCCTCACCAGGCTCATGGAGAATAGAGATACAGACATCACCATTCTTAGCAACTGGTAAAAACAGAAAATGCAAGTTTAGCAAGTTGTAAAAGCATAGCTGGAGTTTGAAAAAGAAACTTTTATATATCGAGAAGAATTTGGTATAAAAAAAACAATTTCTAAGCATTCCAGTGTGCATGCAATATGGCACTCATGGTTAAACAACAAATAAAAGGTTTCTGATTTTCTTTCATTTTCCATTTTACTTCGATCTTGTTATTCTTTAAAATAAATATCTAGAGGATAGGTAGCGTGCACATGTCTGGAGCACTACATGACAGGAAATAGTGCTCCCATCTAGTGCTATTGCCAACGTATAAACATTGCATTACTAAATGGCAGCAGTTTTGCAACAGACACGTGCACAATCCAGAACTTACATTTCATGCTTTTAAAAGTATAAAAAGAAAACTAAAAATATAAGCAAACTGGAAACTTGTATAAAATAGTATGTTCTGAGACATGAAAGAATTGTGTTTTATGCCCCTTTAAACAATGAAAAACTGGATTGGGGAAAAGGATCAAATTTACTTCAGAAGAATAAAGAGATGCTCATGTGAAATCAGATTTGGAACAGTTCACAGGAAAAAAGACAAACCAGCACTTCCATTGCTGAATTCTCAGTTACACCTGCTGTAATGTTTACATAGAACTCACCATTTGGATGCCAGATTTCAGTAATAAATTTCATCTTTGGTGGCCTCAGTGGATAGTCATTAGGGAATGTAAGGTGCACTTTAAAGAATCCTCCCTCACTGCAAATAAAACATTAGAAGGTCTTTTGTTCAGGGTTACAGGCATTCATGTACATTGAAATTCCGCACTGGTCCAAACAGAAGTGTTTATGTTCCTGAAGAACAGCACAGGAGGACTTTATGAACAACACAGGTTAAATAACACCCACACAACCAACCTGGCCACAGTCACTTTTTTGCCATTAAAAGGAATACATGAATCCGTGCTAACCAACCTGACTTTAGTATATCATGTATTTTCTTATTCAGCCAAATATTGTATAACCACTACATCCCAGGTTTACAGAGTGTACAAGACAACATGAACTATTTGCTGAAAGATATTGTGACATTTTGGTTAATACGTCTCAATGTATATAGCACAGCTCTTACAATAAAGTGTCCTGAGGTCCGATCAGTAGCACTTCCCATTTATAGATATCATTATCATCAATAAGCCCTGCAGAAAACCCTTCTACTGGATTCTTGTTCAGCTCTGAAATGAGAAGGTAAGAGATATTCAAATTGTACTTTTTCTGGCTAAAAACACAGAATGGATAAGGACACTGTCAAATGTTAGTAAACTATTTGTTGAGAGAATACTAGCAACACATTCTTACTTTCAAGAAATGAATCCACCTGCCAGTAATATAGGAAATTAGACTAGTCATTTTTCAACTTCCCATTACACAAATGGACCTGATTGTGCAATGATTAAGACTGAGTAAAAGTATTTTCAGTTGCACAACTGCATACCATGCATAGGTGGTGGGTTAAACAGTTTGTTCCAGGGTGGCAATGCATTTTCAATCTCAGCTAGGCATGGGCGGGTAAACCAATCAAGAGTGGTACGTGTAGAGCCAACCACCTGCATCCAGCTAAGGAACATAGTTTAAATACTGATATGCAATTAAACTGTTCTGCTGCATTAGATCAGGTTACTACTATATTACTTTATTTTTATAGTTTGCAGAAATGGCCAAATAGGTCAAAAGTCAACAAATGGTAAACAGCAACAGAAGTCATTTCCTTAAAGGGACAGTCTACACTAAAATTGTTAGATTAAAAAAGATAAATGCCTTTACTACCCATTCCCCCAGCTTTGTGCAACCAACATTGATATATTAATTATACTTAATAACAAACAATCAATAGTAGTTTGGGAGCGCTAAAAGCTAAATGAGAAAATTCTGGAAACTGATATATATTTTATCAAAAATATATTTATTAAAATAATATAAAACATGTATATAACATTTAGAATAGATAGTGGGACGTCTCCCTTAGTAGTTTAAGAACAAGTAAAATTTACTGCATCAAAAGAACACTTTTGTATATTTCTCTAAAAGATTCCACCTAGGTTTTTCTTTTTCACCTTGAATCAATTATCTTTTAATTTCCACCTTAATTCTGATGCTAAGTAGTCGTAAGAAATTTCTCAGATATTATATCGTTTCCTACTTTAGTATTGTTACTTTGTATCAGATGGAAACAATTTACATTTCATAGTCCAATAGATTGTTATTTCAGTTATCTTTTTGTAGCAATGTCTTTTGGTGTATAGTGTATAAACAGAGTTGTCTGTACTTAGTAAAAATTTGATATTTTTTGATGGGGCTTACCGGTTCTTCTGACACGTCTGTGTCTGATGGTATCTCGGTCTCTCTTACCGGTTTTTTCTTTTTTGTCTCTCCTCCCTGTATACTGTAGGTATCTCCGATATCGAGAATAGAAACCTAGACCACGCTCCTGCGTGTATGGGTTTCCTTCTCTGCCGGTTTGTAGCGGGTTTGGCCTCTATATTCAGGATCTCGTTTTTTCCCCCCCGGCTGCTTCTTGATACAGGTGTGCACGTCTCAGCGTGTAGAGGTAATCTTGGACTTGTAGTACAAACGGCCGTTTGTTTTTTGAACTTTCTTTTCCTCTATTTCCTTCAATAGGGGATAGGTAAAGTTGTTAGTCCAATTTTTAGAAGGCAGGTAATAGCAGGTAACGTCTACGCGTTTCGCCAGCAGGCTTTGTCAAGACGGATAAGGTTTGTTCTGAGCCCGGCAGTTTAAATAGCCCTCTTTTCTTTTTGATTGGTTGTTCCTTTAATTTGATAGGTGTGATTTTTAAGGTGGATTTAAATAAGGTGGAATCTTTCTGGATCCGTATCTCTTACATCTGATAGTTCTCATGCATCTTTGGATAGGTGTGATTTTTAAGGTGGATTTCTTTAGTATGGATAAGGTGGAATCTTTCCAGGTCTTTATCGTTTATTTCTGATAGTTCTTATGTTTCACTAGATGTCTAATAGTGATAGTTTTTATGTTATAATATATATATATATATATATAATATATTTACACTTGGTTGTAATGACATTCTTTATGATGGATTCTTATCACGTTTAACTTTTTATTTGATTAAGAATTATAAAAATAATTTTAAAAATAATTTTTGCAATAAAATTCAATTGACAGATTAGTTCAAAATATAGAGATTTTGGAACTTATAATTTCTTAGTCTTAATGTAAGGTTTAGCCTTTACTTAGGCATAACTAATTCCCTTTTTGCTTTTAAAATTATATGATATATAGCTTTCTGATGTATGTTGAAGGTAGTGTTTTTCTGGACTTTTATTTCTAAATTGTAAATTTCCCCTTTGTTTATATGATTGTACACTATTCTAGATGAGAATCAGGTTTTTCTAATAGATTGTATATATATATATATATATATATATATTTTTTTTTTATTGACTTTTAAGACAGAAGGAAAGGGGACAAATCTAGTTCTGAATTTAATCCTGCTGGATAAAGGGTTTGCATATTATAAATTAGTTCTGCTTCTGTTCTTAGGAGTTTTTCTTCAAAATTACCTCCTCTCCATTCTAGTTTGAGTTTTTTTATGCCCCAGAAGGTGAAGTCTTTTAAATTATTCTTATGTATGTCTCTAAAGTGGGTATATAAATGTGTGTCTAGATTCCCTCTGTCTATACATGATAAATGTTCACGTATGCGCTCCCTTAGAGTCCTGGTGGTCTCTCCTATGTATTGTAATTGGCATGTGCATTGTATAATGTAAATCACACCCTTATCCTGACATCTTATGGTTTCTTTTATATGATTGACTAGACCATTTGTATTTGACTTAATTTTTTTACATTTGTTGCTAAATTTACAGGATCTACAGCCGAAACATGGGTAAAAGCCAGCTAGTTTATTTCCCAATAGATCTTTTTCTAGTGTGGAATTTGTTTTAATTTGTTTAAACTCACTGGGAGCTAGTATTTTCTTGAAGTTTTTTGCTTTTTTAAAAATGATTTTCGGGTTTATCATGTATAGACAGAGGGAATCTAGACACACATTTATATACCCACTTTAGAGACATGCATAAGAATAATTTAAAAGACTTCACCTTCTGGGGCATAAAAAAACTAAAACCAGAATGGAGAGGAGGTAATTTTGAAGAAAAACTCCTAAGAACAGAAGCAGAACTAATTTATAATATGCAAACCCTTTATCCAGCAGGATTAAATTCAGAACTAGATTTGTCCCCTTTCCTTCTGTCTTAAAAGTCAAAAAAAAAAAAAAAAAATAATTTATATATATATATATATATATATATATATATATATATATATATATATATATATATATATATATATATATATATATATATATATATATATAAAAATTAAATTAGGTACTGACAGACAGGTGCCAGTACCAAATAGCCTCCATTAGAAAGTGGGGGGGTAGGGTTGGAGCATTTTTTTTAAGAACATTCAGTAAATAATTTAAAAAAAAAAAAAATATTCTACTGCTAGGAATAATAGAAGTGTGGTGGACAGGTGCTATAAAGCGCCTTTCTAATGACCAAAAACCAATGGCAAAAGCCATGTATGTCTGCTATTTCTTAACAATTGGGAATCCCAGAAAAAAAAAAAACTTTAACAATCTTTGTCATGATAACACAAGCAGTATGTAAATGTCAGTGAGAAACCTAAAGTTTACAAAAAAAGTTAACAGGTTAAAGGGATATGCAATCGCATATTTGAATGATGGGAATTCACCTCTTTAAATGTGCAACAACACGCTATTTATACAGTGAGTAATAAGGCTATTTAGAGTTGCGAGAAGCTACACAAGTCCAATGCTATGAGGTATAGGTCACTGTCATGACAACCACTTTGATGGACAGTGAACCCTTTCAATTGAAAGGGTTGGAGTTTACAAATAAAGGATCACCTGTCTTGCAATGACCCTAAACCACCATTTTGCTTCATATACGTAAAGTACAACAAGGTAATCCATAGTTATTAGGGGAATTATAGGGACATTAAAAAAAAATAAAAAAAAATACCCCTTTCCTTTAAGATTCAGATATAACATACAATTTTAAACAATTTTCTAATTTACTTCTATCAAATGTGCTTCTTTCTCAGTATACAATGCACTACTGGGAGCTAGCTGAATACAGCAGGTTAGCCAATGACAAGAGTTATATGGGCAGTCACCAATCAGTAGGTAGCTCCCAGTAGCACACTGCTGTGCCTAACCATACTGCTTTTCAACAAAGAATAAAATAAAAAAAAACAAACACAGAAGTAAATCGGAAAGTTTACAATTGCAAGCACTCTCTGAATCATGAAAGTCTAAATTTTGATTTTACGTTCCTTTTAATTCACAGCATATATAAAAGCTCTAATCCCTATAGTGCAGAGTGTCATCCTCTATACGGAGCCCAGATTGACAACAAACCTCATTTGATAAAGGGGAGACTGACCAGATGTTTCTCATGCCACCATAATATGCAGGTAGTTGCTATACAGAAGTTGAAGACCTCCCGGAACCTACCTATCTTTTCAACAAGGGACACCAAGGGAACTAAGCAAATCAGACAATAGAAGTAAATTGGAAAGTTGTTTAAAAATTGTATGCTCTATCTGAACCATGAAGGAAACATTTTCGGTTTCATGTCCCTTTAAGAAATTACTCATGTGCTGCTTTTTACCATGTACATCATAGAAATTCATAAAATTGCTTTAGAAAAAAGGGGGGGGGGGGGGGAGGTATAGTTTGTGTCGGTATCCCACAGGGAATATATATATATATCTCAATTATGGTAATAAGAAACATTGTTAATTTAACGTAATTTAGCTCTCTAGTTCTGTCACAAACAACAAATGTGTTATTAAACAATGTATCGTTCACTTAATTACCCACAAAGGAGATTATGAAACAGATTTTTACAATTTTCTAGGCCATAAATCCAACTACACTCATTAATTGCTATTACTTATACAAATCAAACTGTCGTTAACTTGTCACACTATTGGTTTAACTCCCTGGACTTAATGTTCTGAGAGTGGCTGAAGAGAAGAATTTGGCAAACAAAGCCACTAAGATGACGCATAAATCAGTGGATATCATTACCTGCTAGCTGCTTCCTGAGAAGTAAAACCGCCTGTTCCGACATTATCTGCTGGCTTCGACAAAGAACACTTCTTGCACCTTCAACTACCCCACCAGAAAATACCTGCTCTCTCACCCTTTGCTTTACCCGCACTTCCGCCCTTATAGGCTACAGGCCTCCATGAGACGCAGAAGACCCGCCCTATAGCCGAATGTGTGCTTAAACCGGAGCGACCATTTTTATTAAGGGACTAGTTCCAGTAGCAAATAATTTCTGTGTTAAGTTCTACTCAATTAATGAGTGTTATAAATCATAAGAATTTCAAATAAATATAACTATTACAAACGGTAAACGTGTTAACGGATTATTATGATTATGTCAATTTTCACAGAGTATATTGCCCATACCAATGATGGCCGCAGATTAGGCAGCAGTTAATCACCAGTCTAAGGTCGCAAGTCTTCTAGTGCCTGGTGTCTAAACGTTGCCTGTCCGGATATTAATAGGCTCCCCAATAGTCAAAGCATATATACATTGTAGTCTGAAGAATACTCACACTAATAATTACAAGACATATTAGAACTTTACTTACAACAAAAATTAAAAAAAAGTAGCTCCTATGAAATAATTTACATTTCATATGAACTGTATAAGTGTATATAACAAAATGATGTGAAGTTGCGTATCCTTATTCGTATGAATATTGTTATTGCAGTGACTATTAACATAGCTCGGTTAGGGCGCTGTGGGCAGCTATTTTTCAGTAAGCCAAGGCCCTAGGCAGGCGCCATGATTTAACGTTTGTTGTGGTGCTGATTGTAGGGTTATTACTGCGTGAAAAGTATCGTGAAGATGAATGTGATAGATCATGTGCGGGATATGGCAGCGGCCGGACTGCACTCTAACGTGCGTCTATTGAGCAGTCTTCTACTGACCATGAGCAACAACAACCCGTGAGTGAGACAGGTTGGGTTATGGGAGACTGTCACAAGACAGAAATTGGGCAAGACAGCAAAATGGAATACAGACAGGAGAACGAGAAATGTCTAACACCGGGCAGATGTCAGAGGAGAGATGTGCAGGGAAACAGAGAATGGAGATAACTGACTGGGGAGGGATGTTCTTATTTGACATAGACAAGCGTAAAGTGGCTGTCAGGAAACGAGGTGTATCACATGATAAGTTGGAGGGGTACTACTTGTATCAATGGTGCCGGGGTAAAATTGTTAGACTTGTCAAGAGAAATACAGAATGGATTTAGACACAAGAAAAACTGTCACAGTCGTGTAAAAACAAGAGAGAAAGACGATTAGAAACTTGTAACTAAAGTTGCAGGTGTAGAAATGTGTACACAGGGCCTAAAGCAGAAATAGGGAGACTGACTTGACCAAGACAAATGTAACTGATTGAAAGGCTGAAATTAGAGGGGTTTTAAATATTCATGATATAGGATATATTCAGTACACAGGAATAAGAAAAAAGCAGTTAACAGAATAGAAAGTGACAACCAGGACATAACAAGATAAACATGTTTATTTTGGTATTGAGACAGTACATAATGAAGCTATGTTATTGGTGCTAAGCTGTACATGCAGTATACCAGAAAATAGGGAAGACAGAGGTAAAGTGACTACTAACAATGCTGCAAGTAAGTATATTAAGAGCATAGACTGAAGACCAAGGAACTATTGATGGGAAAAAAATCATACATATGACACAGGCTGAGTGAAGGTAAAGGGAATACATTTAAAGGGACAGTCTACAATATATTTTTTATTGTTTTAAAAGACAGATAATCCCTTTATTACCCATTCCCTAGTTTTGCATAACCAACTGTTATATTAATACACTTTTTACCTCTGTGATTACCTTGTATCAAAGCCTCTGCAGACTGCCCCCATATCTCAGGGCTATTTTACAAACTTGCATGCCAGCTAATTAGTGCTGCTTCGTAAAGAACTCCACAGGAGTGAGCACAAAGTTATCTTTATGGCTCACAGCCACAAACTATCACTGACTGACTGTGAAAACCTGATAAAATGCAATGAGATAAGAGGCGGCAGAGGCTTAGAAACAGTCCGAAATTTTGAGTTTTAAAGGTTCTAAAGTATATTAATAGAACAATGTTGGTTGTGCTAAGTTGGGGAATAGGTAGTAAAGGCTTTATCTAACTTTTTAAACAATACAAAAATAAAAATCAAGCAGACTGTCTCATTAAACATGAAGTGGGTGTTCAGAGAAAGGCAGATGCTATGTTTTCATTGAAAGGTTATTTTGAAACATATTTCCTAGTTTAGTTTTGTAGACTTACACATTTATAGTATTTATAGCAGGCCTGAATAATACCCTGGCTTCTGTAATTTGGTGCATATGTTTTTATTTTCCTTTATGAATGCATGAGTCACGAGCAACATGGCTGTAAAAATCTGACCTGCATCTTAACTTTTGCCAGGGAAATGTTTTCTCCTTCACAAAAGTACCAGTTGTTGGTGTACCACGCAGACTCACTGTTCCATGACAAGGAGTACAGGAATGCGGTCAGCAAGTATACCATGGCTCTCCAGCAGAAAAAGACATTAACCAAGACATCAAAAGTGAGGCCTTCAACTGGGAATTCCGCCGCTGTACCACAAAACCAGGTAGTGATACCTGTTGGACAACAGCAACTGTTTACTCTATTCACCTTATTTAAAGGGACATAAAAGTCATCATTTTTCTTTCATGATTCAGATAGACCATGTAATTTTAGGACACCTTTAAAGTCCCTTATTTGATCAAATTTACGTTGTTTTCTTTGTATTTCCTAAACAGAAGCAATGCATGACTGAGAGCTAGCTGGTGATTGGCTGCTACAGACATTTGTCTCTTGTTGTTTGCTCCCAGTCCTGCATTGCTGTTCTGAAGGTAAATGTAGCTGTATTTAAAACCTTTGCAGGGGTTAATACAGTTATATGCAAGCAAAAGTGTAATAATAATAATATTATGTAACATTAGAACGTTTTCCGCCCCACTTTTATGTCCCATTAAAGGGGCAGTCAACACCAAAATTGTTGTTGTTTAAAAAGATAGATAATACCTTTTATTCCACAGCTTTGCACAACCAACATTTATATTAATATACTTTATAACATTTAAACCTCCTTCTGCCTGTTTCTAAGCCTCGACAGACGGCCTCTTATCACATGCTTTTTTTATTAGCTTTTCACAACAGGAGACTGCTAGTTCATGTGGGCCATATGGATAACATTGTTCTCACGCCTGTGAAGTTGTGCATGAGACAGCACTAATTGGCTAAAATGCGAGTCAATGGATAATATCCATGTGATCAAGTGGCTGTTAGAAGAGGCTTAGATACAAGTTAATCACATAGGTAAAAAGTATATTAATATAACCATGTTGGCTGTGCAAAATTGGGGAATGGGTAATAAAAGGATTATCTATCGTTTTAAACTACTGTATAATAATTTTGGAGTTGACTGTCCTTTTAAGTATAATCCAAACCTATAAGTAGTCTAAAATTATATTAAAAAAACAAGTGTTATTACTCAATTAGTTTTTGTATTACCCCAATCATAAACAAAGGGCTTATTAAAGGTAAGAAAAAATAGGAAGGAATTAATAATTTTCTGAATATTATTATAAAAATTAAGTATAAGACAAAACCAACAAAAATGTACCCTATAATTATCTTGTTGCCAGCTACCTCCTACTCTCTCCAAATCAATTCATATTGTTCTAATACAAAAATGTATGTTCATGGTGAGTGCACAACTATATATAAACTGTATTAGAGAGAATGTTACTTCTCTTTATAATTACCATGTACCGATTGTAAAAGTTTTCTTACACACTTGTGTCTTGTGTACTAAGAGCATCTGTGTGATATGTTGATCAAGTGTTTAAAGGGACAGTCTACACCAGAATATTTATTGTTTTAAAAGATAGATAATCCCTTTATTACCCATTCCCTAGTTTTGCATAACCAACACAGTTATAGTAATATACTTTTTACCTCTGTGATTATCTTGTATCTAAGCCTCTGCAAACTGCCCCTTATTTCAGTTCTTTTGGCAGACTTGCATTTTAGCCAATCAGTACGAGCCCCTAGGAACTCCACATGCGTGAGCACAGTGTTATTTATATGAAACACATGAACTAACACCCTCTGGTGGTGAAAAACTGTCAAAATGTCCTGAGCTAAGAGGCGGCCTTTAAGGACTTAGAAATTAGCATATGAACCTCCTAGATTTAGCTTTCAACTAAGAATACCAAGTGAAGAAAGCAAAATTGGCGATGAAAGTAAATTAGAACATTGTTTAAAATTACATGCCCTATCTGAATAATGAAAGTTTGTTTTGGACTGTCCCTTTTAAAATAAAATGTACTCTTAAGGCAGAACAAAATATACATTAAAGGGACACTGAACCCAAAAAAAAAATATTTAGTGATTCAGATAGAGCGTGCAATTTTAAGCAACTTTCTAATTTACTCCTATTATCATTTTTCTTCATTCTCTTGCTATCTTTATTTGAAAAAGAAGGCATCTAAGCTACGGAGCCAGACAAATTTTGGTTTAGTACCCTGGATAGCGCTTGTTTATTGATGGGTGAATGTATCCACCAATCAGCAAGAACAACCCAGGTTGTTCACAAAAAATGGGCTGACATCTAAACTTACATTCTTGCTTTTCAAATAAAGATACCAAGAGAATAAAGAAAATTTGATAATAGGAGTAAATTAGAAAGTTGTTTAAAATTGTATGCTCTATCTGAATCATGAAAGAAAAAATTTGGGTTCAGTGTCCCTTTAAAAAACAGGTTTCAAAATATGTAAATTCACTATGCTTTAAAACATTTTGTCTTCAAATGTAATAACTTTCTTTGCCCTATTACTGTTTGACAAGAAAGATTCATGTTTATTTAAATGTCTTAAAGGGACATAAAACAAGTTGGGATAGAGACAAAATATATGTACTTTAATCACTTTACCTGCAAATGTATACTGCAGTGACTCACCATTAACCCTTTCTTTTAAGTTTCTGAATTGTACAGCTCTAAAGGGCCACTAAACCCAAAATCTTTCTTTCATGATTCAGATAGAGAATAGAAATTTAAACAACATTACAATTTACTTCTATTATTTATTTTGCTTAATTTTTTAGATATCCTTAGTTGAAGAAAAAGCAATGCACACGGTGAGCCAATCACACGAGGCTTCTATGTGCAGCAACCAATCAGCAGCTGCTGAGCATATCTAGATATGCTTTTCAGCAAAGAATATCAAGAGAATAAAACAAATTAGATAATATAAGTAAATTAGAAAGATGTTTAAAATTGCATTCTCTTTCTAAATCATGAAAGAAAAAATCTGGGTGTCATGTCCCTTAACTACCCACACACAATTCCTTCTATGGCTGCATCTATATCCCTCTTTGATTTAGCAGAATGCAATACAGCATTGCTATGTAACTAATTTTGCTTATCTTTGGAAACTTTTAAAATACTTGCCAGCAATTTGTAACTTTTTTTTATGCAAACTATTTTTAATTAATTAGCCCTTTTAGGATATGCACATATCTCAACATGTTTTATGGCACTTTAAGGCTGGCAGAATGATTAGATGTGTATCAATGTGCGTTCAATCAGTTATTGAGTCACTTATAATGATCCCTCAAATCTAAAAAACTATTAGAACAGTTAATTTGTTAGATTTTGTTAACAAATCAATGCATATTACTGGTTCATCTAGGTGTATTGTGTTGGTTTTATGATTTCTCTTAGTATGGATTGACAAGGTTTTGTGTTCAGGTTTCATCTCTTAAATTTGCTGTCTCTTGGGTCCTAGTGCCTTCCATCAGAAATTGAAGTAAAGTACAAAATGGCAGAGTGCTACACCATGCTGAAACAGGATAAGGATGCCATAGCTATTCTGGATGGAATCCCGTCTCGACAGAGAACACCAAAGGTAGAAAAGGCTGTATTTCATTTTACTATCACAATCTTTATCTCTTTTAAAATATATTGGTTTCAGTTAAGAGTCTAATTGTACTATATAAACTTCCCCATTTCCGTAGATCCACCTTCTTTGTCTCATTTGCTCGTTAACAAGAATATATATTCCTTGGATGGTAACCATTTTTTTTTTCTCTTGTTAATGTCTTTTAGGTACAATGAGACAATTGTTATGTCCTACAATGTTTGGCTATAAAACTTCAATAAAAGACTACTCAATAAATAATAATATATTGTAAACACTTGAAAGCTTTAATATTGACTGACAATACATGTATCAGATATTTCGTTTTTTAGCAAACAAAAATTACATGGCTCTTACAAAGACCTATATACAATAGTAGTAAGACTGTAATAATATTTGCTTGTTGCACCATCAAGCTGTTGTTTTTTTAAAAATAGCAGCCTTTTGGGTTAAATCTAAGAATATGTTCCCAAATAGTTTTTTTTATTTTTCCTTCCCTCTAGACATCATTGGCAGATGGCACAGCCAACTAGATGCCCTTTTGCCTGCGCTATAAACAGCATGCATAATGTGCTCACAGTGCTGTTCTTTAAATGTGTTTTCCTTTACATCTGGATTACAGTCATAGAGATGCCAAAACAACTAAAGCAGAGAAATATGAACAGGCTTTACTTTCTGTCTATGTAGCTGATCCTGACTAGAAAAAAGGCATCTTAGGAGCTAAGTGCATCTGGTGCCACTGATGAACACGCACCCAAGTGCTAAAACAATATTTATTTATTTTTATTCCAAATGTTCTGCTCTCCCAACAATAATACATATCTGTATGCTGCACTGTTTAAAATACATTACGATTAGTTTTAGCATTTAGTGTCCCTTTAACTTAGATTTTAAAGAGACTAAAAAAAGTATATCATGCATTTGAGAAATGTTAAAGGGACACTGAACCCAATTTTTTTTTCTTTCATGATTCAGATAGAGCATGCAATTTTTAAGCAACTTTCTAATTTACTCCTATTACCAATTTTTCTTCGTTCTCTTGCTATCTTTATTTGAAAAAGAAGGCATCTAAGCTTTTTTTGGGTTCAGAACTCTGGAAAGCACATTTGTATTGGTGGATGAATTTATCCACCAATCGGCAAGAACAACCCAAGTTGTTCACCAAAAAATGGGCTTGCATCTAAACTTACTTTCTTGCATTTCAAATAAAGATACCAAGAGAGTGAAGAAAATTTGATAATAGGAGTAAATTAGAAAGTTGCTTAAAATGTCATGCTCTATCCGAGTCACAAAATAAAAAAATTGGGTTCAGTGTCCCTTTTAAGTAAAAGTTTTTAAAATTTAAATTGAAACTTATTGCAGTATTGGCTTTATGATTCCTACTAGTCCTCACTTTTTCTGGGGAAGGAGAGTTTTCTGCAAGTACAAGAAAAAAACCCATTGATTTATTTAGGACATGAACATAAGGTGTATTGTTCTTTGTTTTTTTTTTTAAAAAAAAAAAGCACAACAACAAACAAATATTTTAAAATGGAACAAACAAAAAAAATCCCTTTTAAAGAAACTGTGATTGTTGATACATATGTATGTTTTCTCTTTCTATAGATAAACATGATGTTGGCAAATTTGTATAAGAAAGCAGGACAGGAGCGCTCAGCTGTGACCAGTTACAAGGAAGTCTTAAGGCAGTGCCCCCTAGCTCTTGATGCTATTTTAGGTAAAATCTCATATGTTGCCTTATAATGTACATCACAGTCATGTCACAGGGTGCGGTCACATCTAATATGTTAACATGTAAAAGATTGACTTTCTGTTTGCGTTTCTATTTTTTTTCCTTAAAAGGAAATATAACAAATATTTTTTTCCATGATTTAATACATTTCTAATTCACTTCTATTATCAAATTTTCTTTGTTTGTATCTTTTGTTTGAAAAGCATGGCTGTAAGCTCTGGAGCACTATATGTCAGCAGTTTTACAAACATGTTATGCACTAGATGACAGCACTATTTCCTGCCATCTAGTTATCTCTTCAACGAAAAATAACGTGGAAACGAAGTAAATTTGAAACTTTTTATTGTATGCTCTGAATCACAAAAGAAAATGTTTAGTTCTCATATCCCTTCTAAGAAGACATTTTAAAAAAAATATTCGTAATAGCATCAATAATAATATTATATATAATCATAACTTTTTTTCACAAAACCTTAACCTTTGATAAAGAAAAAAGGAAATGCTGATACTAATCATTGTAGCTAATTAAAGGGTCAATGTATTTAGGCAAACAGCATATAAGCGTTAATTGTATTCAAAGCTGGTGCAGGAACATTCTTTAAAATGGGTTGGGTTCCATTCCCACATGGAGATTGCGTCTCTTGTTTACATAGCATTTCTATATACAATACTGCAGTATTGTAATTGTCATTATAGTTAGAGGTTTTAACAGGCAAATCCAGCTATATAAATGACAAAATAAAGGTAAATTAGCTATTTATAAACATTTTTATACACCACAGCAGTTAAAATGGATCCTTGCAGGGAGAAACTTTTTTTAGTACACTGTACCTTTTTAAGCTTCAGTTCAGCAGTAGCAGAATTTTTTTTTTTGTGTGTGTGTGTGAATTACTTGATGAGTTAAAATAAGTACTAAATTATAACGCTTACCTATTTATTTATATATATATTTATTTGGATCCTCTAAATCTGTGTTTATCAACAGTGGTCCTCAAGTACCCCCAACAGGGGTACACAGGTGAAGTAATCAGCTGATCAGTAATACCATGGTTACTAACCTGCTCTCACCCATCAGCTGACGATTTCACCTGTGCACTGGTTCAGCTATAAAGAAAACCTGGCCTGTTGGGGGTGATTGAGGAACACTGCTCTGACCACTAATGCTTGCTTTATAATAAAGCCCCTATTTTAAGTTTTATAACCAAAATGAATGTCATTATTACTAAGTAAAACTGTGCATGAATTGTAACAAAAGGAGTCCTGGCCATAGGAACCATATCCTCTACTTCTTCAGTCTGGAACTTGGCTTAAAAGAGACTTGTATACTGTATACTATATTGTATCAACGGGATGTTGGTTGCAAAAGTAAAATTAACAGAACCTTTAAACAATAACACCAGGCTCGGTTGTATTCTTCTCTCATATATGGCTACTTTCATGTATTATGTTCTAGGTTTGCTCTCCCTTTCTGTAAAAGGAGCAGAAGTTGCATCTATGACCCTTAATGTCATTCAGAGCATTCCCAACTTGGACTGGCTTTCTGTCTGGATTAAAGCATATGCTTTTGTATATACGGGAGACAATACCAGAGCTATTAATACTATCTGGTAAGTTAATACCTTTTTATTCAACATTCAGATTCAACATTATTTGAACATCTTTATTTTTTTTTCTCTCTAAATTTATAGAAATCTTGAAGGAATATAATGTAATTTTTGTCTGGGCAGTAGCAATGCAAAACTTAGAGACATGAAACTCAAAATGTTTCTTTCATGGTTCAAATGGATCCTACATTTTTTTTTTTTTTTTTTTTTTTTTTTTTTTTTTTAAATCTTTCCAATTTACTTCTATTATCAAATGTGCTTCATTCGTATGGTATCCTTTGTTGAAGGAGCAGTAATGCACTACTAAATGCCAATGACGAGGCATATATCTGCAGCCACCAATCAGCAGCTCCTGAGTCTACCTAGGTATCCATTTCAACAAAGGATACCCAGAGAACAAAACAAATTAGATAATAGAAGTAGATTGGAAATTAATTTTAAAATCACATGATCTATTTGAATCATGAAAGAAAATTTTTTGTGTTTTTCCAATTGTTCTCTTTAAAGGGACGGGAAACAATTTTTTTTCTCTTTCATGATTCAGATAGAACATACCATTCTAAACAACATTCTAATTTACTTCTATTATTTAATTTAATTAATTCTTTAGATATCCTTTGTTGAAGAAATAACAGTGCAGATGGGTGAGCCAATCACACAAGGCATCTGTGCCAAACCACCAATCGACAGCTACTGAGACTATTTAGATATGCTTTTCAATAGAGAATATTAAGAGAATTAAGCAAATTAGATAATAGAAGTAAATTAAGTTGTTTAAAATTGCATGCTCTATCTGAGTAATGAAAGAAAAAAAATTGAGTTTCATGTCCCTTTAAGGCCTTAATGATCAAAGATTCTCCAGCTTGGAGAGAAATTGTTGTTCAGACTTCACAGGGGCTAAACTCCCTGAATGCTAGAAGAAAAAGGGCAGAACTCTCCTCCAGCACTGCGAGTCAAGCCCAGTGCAATTTAGCACTGCATGATATAAGCGTTTTGTTACTTACACTTTCTGTATTGTATTTTATAATACTTTACACTTTAGATTGGGTCCTTTCAGTATTATTATATTTAAAGGGACAATTCACTATAAAATAGTTTTTACCTGAATGTGTACCCCATCAGTTGTTATACCAGCTGCAGCGTATAAAACACATTAGAAATTGCTCATTTATGCTTCTTTTTGAAAAAAAAAACAATAGCTGAGTTTGCTTGTTGAATCCACAGCCCATCAAAATAGGCTAAGCTTGTAGACAGATTAGATCTTATTTTATCACTCAAATTCTTCCCTTTCTTGTCTCTGTACAATACTTCGAAAGAACAATTGAATATTACATTATTAGAGCTTCCACCTCCCACTGTGAGTGTAATTTATTCTGCTGTCTGTGTTTTACATAGTTACTCAATAGCCTATACCTAGGTATAAGTAACTTCAGTATAGGTAGGGATACTACAGACTAAATCAGCTATTTTAAATGCCAATATAAAGGTTAAGGAACTATATGTAAATTATTTAATACACTGACTCCAGCAGGTAAAATGGATCATTTGGAACAAATTTAAGGAGAGCGTTTTTGGGGTAAACTGTCCCTTTTCAGCTTGGCACTTTCCCTTTTATATTTTACCCCTTTGCTAAAACTTGCTAAAACATTTTTGCTATTAATCCCATAATGCCCGGAGCAAGTGTTTAACATCGGAATGCTTGAAAAATTAAATCACGCAATTGTTGATGTGATCACGTGATTTCAATGCCGGGATCGGATTGTGGGGGACTTCCTACGATGCTAGGAATGCCCCTCAGTCCGATCTTCCATTAATCAAAAGGAGGAGGCTGCAGGACGCATGGAACATCCTAACAGCGTTAAACAGAAATGGAGCCTTTGTTTTTTTTTTAACCTAACAAAACTGTATAATATAAAAATATATATATATATATATATATATATATATAAACAGTATGTTTGCCGATCGTGCTCTGTTACTTTATGAAGGCAGATGCCTGCAGCCCAGGAAGAGCAAGTCTCTGTTGTCACTTGACAACCAAGACTGCTGAAGACTCCATAAGGTCTGGTTCATATATATATGTTATGAGGTACGATGGGCTATGTACCACATAATCTATATCTATGTCGGATTGGCGCAAGGGGTTAATACATTTAAATTTTGCTCCAGCAGTCATTTTACAAATTTTGATTGTGTTTTGAAAGTTTCTGTGTGTGCACTGGTTTGGTCTCTTTCACATGCAAAAATGCTGAAAACGCCCCTTGGAGAAGTATATTAAAATCTGACTTTTAAGAATTTCACTAGGGTTCTTGCAGTGCTGGAGGCTCATTTTATATCATATCATCTCATCTGAGCAGAGAGGTTTAAATTGTTAGCCCCTAAGTATTGGAATTTGGTATACAAATATATGTAGAAATATGTATTAATGACTAAATAGAACATATTCTGCTAAGAACATTGGAGTGAAAAATTCTTATTTTCATGTCGGGTTAGCTTGATGCGATCGTGTTTGCGTGTGAGTAGGGTTTTCCCCGCCCACTTTTTTTGTTTAATTAACTTCTTGCACTTTATATTTAAAACCTATTGATAAGGCACTCACAACCACCCACTCAACCTGTGGGTCCTCAAATTAATAAGAGATGAAAACATAAAACTAGGGATATATGAAGGCTCTAGTTTATCATTGGGGTATACTTTTTTTCTTTTCTTTCTTTTTCTCTCTCTATAATATGCTTCTTAATGGGACATTAAACATAAATTGTAAGCTGCATGATAATAAACCTTCACGTCTGAGAAGAATCTTGCAATGAAAACTGCCGTTTTATTTTGTCAAATTACTATTTTTTTTGTTTTTTCTTCTCGCTGGTTTCCCTGTCCTGCAAAACCAAAAACCCTTTCTGCCCAATGACCAACAAATACGCATATACAGCATAAAATCTGTGTGCATGTGCAGTTATTGAAAGATGCAGGGGTAGCCTGACCTTTTTCCATCCCTTTAAGGTGGGTTAGCACTGATTCAGTTTAGTTAGTAATCATTTTTTTAACAGGCATTGAAATAAACAGACATTATATTCCTTTCTAATCTTCATCTAATAGTTTAAATATATTTATATATACACAACAATGTTCTTTAATACCTAGTATAGCCACTGCTATTGCAAAGAATGCTTTTTCTAGCAGGTTGGTGATGCAAAACATAATCCACCTTAAAAATAGCAAAAAACAAACAAAGAGATAAGGTGAGTGGGGGGGGGGGGGTTAAACTGGCTCACAGAAATCTAGCTAAAAGTATTAACCCAAGCCTCACTGGGAGAAAGTGGATCTTGTACACATTTTAGATGTATTTTACAGCAAAATGAAGCAAAATATATAATGAATGAATATTGCAATAACGTTTAATTTTTAATTATGCGTTGTTGAAATATCGAATTTAATGGTCCTTTAAAGGGATATTGGACACTAAATAAATGCTAGATAGAATGATTCATTCAAAAGATTGGTCTGAGAATAACATGTAGGTGTATTTTATAAAGTTTCATTAGTTGTTTAAATAGTGACAAAATAAGTGTAAAGTTTTAGTGTCTATAAAACAATGTGAGCTGCCATGTTATAACTTAGGTTACCTTCTCTGCTGTGGCCAATTAGGGACAGCTATAAATAGATCACTAGAGTGTGCAGCCAATGGCTTTGAGGAATATAACAGTGTTCTGCACTTCCACTTCTAACAGGAACTGAAAAGCTCAGAATTTCATAATGGGATTACAGGAAAAGGGGACAAAATAAATGAGTATTGTAGAGGTTTTTTTTTTTTTTTTTTTTTATATATATACAATTTATCATTTTATATTAACATCTCAAAGTGTCCCTTTAAGCACTCACCTGGATATTGGTGTATTATGGTATCGGTGTGTTATAAACTAAAGTTGATTTAATTCTTAATGCTATTATATTTGTATACATTTATATACATATATACATTCAAAAAGGTAAATTCTAGTTTCCCAGCTTAGGTTTAAAAACAAACAAAAAAAGAAGGCTTTAGCACACCTTCTTTTTTTGTTTGTCTTTACAGTACTTTGAGAATTTTTAAAGAGGAGCTGATCTGATGATACTGTCAATATTAGCCAGTATTTGGTTATTCAGTTTCTGGATCATTCCTTTTGGGACTGGGACTTTTTTGGTGATATTTATTTAGGTTTACGATTCCCCCCCCCCCCCCCCCCCCCCATATGTGCCAGCTATATTATGTCTTAGGTAACCTTTTAATAAGTAGCAAAGCCCATATAGGCTGAACCCAAAGTCAATTTTATCAACATCCTTACTATATTCTCACACATCTCTAGGTTACAGGTTATTTTTAATTTGTTCATGGACTATTATGTGTTATGTTGGTATGGTACAGATTACTTCTCCTGCATGATCCACTTACACTATCACTGGAATTTATAGTTCCAAATGTTTTTTTCAGGTAAATATTCAGTCCTGGGTATGGAGTAATTAATACAGTTCTTAGATCCATTGCTTCTTTGGGTGAATCTGGACTCCCCCTCCACCCAGTGTTTACTCAGGTGACTTTAATTTGGTCTCAGACCCGTTGTATGACAAACATTTAAAAAAGGGTAGGTCTCATGATTCGTATACTATCTCATTTTAATCTAAATTTTGTAAAGTTATAACGCAAATTTAATCTCTACAATAATTGTCGGTCTTGTCATGCAGATGCGAAAGACTTCACTTTTTTTCTATTCCTCATCAAACATATTCCAGATTGCACTTATTATTATTTTTTTTTTTTTTTTTTTATGCTCTCTCCATCACTGTGGCAGGTACTCTTAGATCTCAAACCTGTCTTTCTGGGAAATTCCCACAATATCTTTAGGAGGAACCAGGCTTTTTGGAACAAATATTTATATTCCCTGCACTGGGCAATATAAGCTCCCTAAGCTAAATAAACCCCATCAGGATCCCTTAAAGATCAAGTAGAAAAGAAGATGTGTAGGAAGCACTTTCACAATGAATACCAAAGGAAGAGTGATATAGAATTAGTGTATATCTGCTTTAAAAGAAATATGATAAGGGACTATGACATATTTCTTCTTTTCTAAGGAAGTAGGGAAGCCTTTTACCAGGCTTCCCTACTTCCTTGACCGCAGTTGCTACTGAATTCATTGGGGTTAATCACAACACCAAAATCTCTGCTGACACTGTTTAAGCAGCATTGAAAGCTTATGTCTGGGGTTTATGCATTGCAAGAATGGCTAAAATTTGGAAACAGAAAGGGGACCCTTTAGGTCAGTTAGCCTGTGAATTGTGTAATGAAGAACAATTAAATAGGTTGTTTAACCTCACGGATAAGCTCTCCACAGAGATCACACAGATACGGAAAATTATTAAAGACAAAGAATTTGTCAGAGTCAAAGCAGCCATGTCTAGATTTAAACAACTTATGTACTATAAAGGTAACAAAGCAAATTAATTATTTGTGAGAAAACTAAGAGGTAGGACAGTGCATTCTAGAATTCCAGAACTAATGGTGGAAGGCAATAGAATTTTCACTCTGGCGTCTATTGGTAATGCTTTTGCGGCATTTTATATAAAAAAAATATATACAATATTCGGACTCCTGATGCTAATCTCACTTATTCCATGACGGCAATTAAATCGTATTTACAATCCCTGGGCCTTCCAAAATGATCAGCTTCTGCCTAAGAATCTTTAAAATAACCAATTTCACTTTCGGAAATCACTCATGCAATTCAATAATGTAAATAAATGTAAAAAAAAAGCCCTAGGCCCGGATGGGTTTACAGCTACATTCATCAAAAAATTAAAAAAAACTATTTCTCCCCTGCTTTAGGTGGTTTTTAAAGAGGTTCATGCTTCAGGTTGATTTCATAGAGCATTTTTAGTGCTTCAGGTTAATTTCTTAGAGCATTTTTAAAAGCCAAAATGTTAACAATCCCTAAATCCGGCAAAAGTCGTTGGCACTGCGGTAATTACAGACCCATATCTCCTAATCATTTTAGACATTTAGCTATATTCGAAGCTCATAGCCAATAGACTAGTTTATCTTTTGCCATCAATAATTCATATGGACCATATGGGGTTCACCTATGGTTTCTATGTCCCTGACAATACATTCATGCAAACTCCTTAACATTTTCTTAGAAGTAATGGAGATATCTTTGGAAGGTGCTGCAAGCTTTTGGATTTCCTAATTATTTTATTGTTTCTATTCAAGCATTATACTCTTGGCCATTTGCCAGCAGCAAGGGAATAGGCTTTCAATCTGTAGAACTCAATATATCCAATGGAAACAGACCGCAATGCCCACTCTCAAACTTGATATTTCTCCTAGCTATGAAGCCACTAGTGCAAGCGACCAAGACATCTCCTCTGATCAAGGGACATCGTTTGGTGATGTTACTAAAAAAAAATAGCCCTATTTGCTGATGATGTCACAATCTTGGTCACCAACCTCATATCTTCCATAAAGGAAGTCTTCAGGTTGCTTTGACTTTTGTATTCCCAATTATATATCTATACCACGACACTGCAAGATTATCACACATTGCTGTGTGGAGTATTGAAAATGAAATCCCAGATTCATCCAAGGTTGAAGCAGCATCTCTACCTAGCTAGTTGACCTTAGCAGACATCCCATGGATACTAACTACGGGTCACCTGAACTGAATCTAATGACATAATTATTGGAAATTGTAAAATGTCACTCAGACATCAGAAAGGTGGTGTTCCTCACCAATCCCCAATTCATAGTCTTAGCAGCCTACTCAAAGTGATGACCAACTCACATGACTCAGTGTGGAGTTCATGGAAATATCCTGAAGAACTGAAGTCAAAATAAGCTACAATCCCCCAAGCAGATTACAGATCAAATTATTGCTGCCGCTTCATAGTTATATTTTGAGAGTAGTAGACTTTTGAGCTTCCTTAATTCTTGGGGCTTCCAACGTCACCATCTGCGCTTATGCACCAACTGGGAGATGGAAGGCAGACAGTATACACCACTTTTCATATGATTGCATGTAATAGAAACTACTATAAAGAAAATGCACATATACTGATCTAAAAATCCAGTATCAAACCTTTTAAAAAAAATAAAAATAAATTAGAAGCTCCAAGTTTAACATTGTTGATGAGGTTAGGCTTGGGCACCCACTGAACGGGCTGAGAAAACAAGAAGAGCAGACCCACTCCGGCATTTGAAAAGACCCATTACACAGACAGGAACAAGCAGGAGTCTGTAGACTTGGGTCTACATCTGATACTTTGGGACTTGGTTAGGAGTCTGAATATCAGCACAATGTTGTTAAAAAAAAAAAAAATTACCAAAACTATACATTGTTACAAAAACACTTCCAGATGGGCTATATAAATGGATCATCTACAAAACATTAATGCAGAGAAAAATCTAGTGTACAGTGCCCCTTTAACTCTCCATTATTCTATATTACTAGAGGACATACATTGGCAGTTTAAGGCTTGAGCGAGCGAAATGGATAGGCACTTTACAGTCAAGGAATTAGGGAAGGCCTTTATCTCAGCTAAATTGTCGATACATTGTATTACAATTTTTGAATCTTACTTCAAGTTATTTCTTAAAGGGATAGGGAAGTTAAAATTAAAATTGCATGATTCCAATGGAGCATGTAATGTTAAGACACTTTTAAATTTGCTTCTCTTTTCAAATGTGCTTTGTTCTCTTGGTATCCCTTGTAGAAAAAGAATACGCACATATCCTACACTAGTGGGAGCTGCTGCTAATTGGTGCCTGCACACATTTGTCTTAGTGATTGGCTAACTAGATGTGTTCAGCTAGCTGCTAGTTGTGCAATGCTGTTCCTTCAGCAAAGGATAACACGAGAACAAAGCAAATTTGGATATAACATACAATTTTAAAAACTTTCTAATTTACTTCCATTATCAAATCATGAAAGAAAATGTTAGGGTTTCCTGTTCCTTTAAGTGGTACTTCACCCCAGTCCGGGTAGCCAATATTTATCCTATGTGCTTGCCATAGTGCTGTAGACAATGCAGTGAGGATGGTTCTGACCTACATCTATGGTGGTCCTGGCAAGAAATGCTTCTATTGTGTAAGAACTTTGGGTTGATGTCCCTTAAGACTTCAAGATTTGCTCTTTTTCACATTGGGATTGACAAGATACCTAACACATAGAGATCCCTAATTCCCGACCCGCCTAGCCTGCAGCATGTTATAACTTATGATCAATTACTTGGCTACAAATAGGTTTCTTTAATGCACATGACAGAATGGATAGCTATTTGGGAGACCTTGAAAGGCGGGAACCTTTAATTCATCATGGTAGTAAGCTTAATTTGCCTTAGTCTCTCTTTCCTTCTCTCCCCCCCCCCTTTCTCTCTTTTTTCTCTTGCAAGATGTATCGAGTCCATGGATTCATCCAATACTTGTGGGATATTCTCCTTCCCAACAGGAAGTGGCAAAGAGTGCACCCACAGCAGAGCTGTCTATATAGCTCCTCCCCTAACTCCACCCCCCAGTCATTATCTTTGCCTGCACTCAATAGGAAGCTGGTAAAGTTTAAGAGGTGATAGAATATTAGTTTAATTTTTCTTTAAGCAAGAATTTTTTATTTTCTAATGGTACCGGAATGTACTATTTTTACTCAGGCAGAAAATGGAAGAAGAATTCTGCCTTGAGTCTGATGATTTCAGCAGCTGTAACTGAGATCGAGTTCCTTCCCACAGAATTTGGGGAATACATTATAGCCTGCAGTGTGGGGAGCGGCTGGTGCTTACAGACACCTTGAGGTATGTGCAGTCTATATATAATTCTGAGGAGACCCACTTCAGAATTAATGATCTGCAGTGTGGCACTTGTGGGGCAAGTATAGTCCATAACAAATGGGGACTAGTCCTGTGCTATTCTTATTGAAAGTAATTTTATTCAAAGTTTTTTCATTGAAATGCTTTATTTTTCATGGCACTTCTGTGGGGCTTAACGTTCTTGGGATGAGATACTGTGATTCCGGGCAGGTTGAGAGCTGCTCGTTTATACTAGGGGGATCCACATGGCCTGTATGTACTTTCTAACCGCTTCCCATGCGGTCTATCATGGTTCAGTCTCCCATCGTAGCAGAAGAGACGGTCGCATAGCAGGTTGACACGAACACACCGTCCTTTAGATTTAATTTAGCACACCTCCGCCTGTTACTCGGGGGGTTTTGGCAACTCTAGACGATTGCGATCCTCTCACAATTCCCCCAGAAAAATTGTGTAAAATGGATAAATATTTAGAAGTGCCTACTTATACGGATGTATTTCCAGTTCCTAATAGAATGTGGAAATTGTTAAGAGGGAATGGGATAGACCAGGTATACCCTTTTCTCCCCCTCCTAGTTTTAAGAAAATGTTTCCGATATCTGATGCCATGCGGGACTCCTGGCAACTTGTCCCTAAGGTAGAAGGAGCTATCTCCACTCTACCAAAACGTACAACCATACCCATTGAGGACAGTTGTGCTTTTAAAGACCCTATGGATAAAAAATTAGAGGGTCTTCTAAAGAAATTATTCGTTCAACAGGGTTTTCTACAGTCGACAGCCTGCATTGTTACAGTCACTACGGCAGCGGCTTTCTGGTTTGACGCCCTGGAGGAGTCTCTGAAGGTAGAGACCCCCTTAGAGGAAATTCTAGACAGAATTAAGGCTCTTAAATTAGCTAATGCTTTTCTTACTAACGCTGCTTTTCAGGTTGCAAAATTAGCAGCGATGAATGCAGGCTTTGTCATTCTGGCGCGCAGAGCGTTATGGCTAACGTCGTGGTCTGCTGACGTATCATCTAAATCTAAACTTTTAACTATTCCCTTCAAAGGTAAGACCCTATTCGGGCCTGAGCTGAAGGAAATAATTTCTGACATTACAGGAGGTAAGGGACATGCCCTACCTCAGGACACCTCCCTTAAGACGAGGGGTAGACAAAATAATTTTCGTTCTTTTCGAAATTTTAGAGGAGTTTCCTTGACTCCCGGTTCCTCTGCTAAGCAGGAAGGGAACTTTAGTCAATCCAAGTTGGTCTGGAGACCTAACCAGGCCTGGAATAAAGGTAAACAAGCCAAGAAGCCCGCTGCTGCTACCAAGACAGCATGACGGGGCAGCCCCCGATCCGGGACCGGATCTAGTAGGGGGAAGACTTTTTTTTCTTTCTTTGCTGGAATTCAAAGATTGTCTCCCCAGGGGGAGATTTCATCTTTCACGTTTGTCTGTAGACCAGACATAAAGAGAGGCGTTCTTACGCTGTGTAAAAGACCTCTACACAATGGGTGTAATTTGCCCAGTTCTGAAGCTGGAACAGGGGCAGGACTTCTACTCAAATCTCTTTGTGGTTCCCAAAAAGGAGGGAACCTTCAGACCAATTTTAGACCTCAAGTGTCTAAACAAGTTTCTCAGAGTTCCATCGGTCAAGATGGAGACCATTCGCACTATCTTACCAATGATTCAGGAGGGTCAATATATGACCACTGTGGAACTGAAGGACGCGTACCTTCACATTCCAATTCACAAGGATCATCATCAGTTCCTGAGATTCGCCTTCCAGGACAAGCATTACCAGTTTGTGGCTCTTCCCTTCGGGTTGGCCACGGCTCCCAGGATCTTCACAAAGGTCATAGGGTCCCTTTTAGCGGTTCTCAGGCCGCAAGGTATAGCGGTGGCGCCCTATCTGGACGATATCTTGATCCAGGCATCCACCTATCCTCTGTCCAAATCTCACACAGACATCGTGTTGTCGTTTCTAAGAACTCATGGTTGGAAAGTGAACGTGGAAAAGAGTTCACTGGTCCCTCATACAAGAGTCCCCTTCTTGGGAATCCTAATAGACTCCGTAGACATGAAAATATTTCTGACGGAGGTCAGAAAGTCAAAGATTCTCAGTACTTGCCGAGTTCTGCAATCCCTTCACCAGCCAACAGTGGCGCAGTGTAAGGAAGTTATCAGCCTAATGGTAGCAGCAATGGACATTGTGCCGTTTGCTCGCTTTCATCTCAGACCACTACAACTGTTCATGCTCAGGCAGTGGAATGGGGATTATGCGAATTTGTCTCCTCAAAGAAATCTAGGACCAAGAGACCAGAGATTCTCTTCAGTGGTGGTTGTCTCAAGACCATCTGTCCCAAGGGATGTGCTTTCGCAGGCCATCTTGGGTCATAGTTTCGACAGACGCCAGCCTGCTGGGCTGGGGTGCAATCTGGAATTCCCTGAAGGCTCAGGGTGTGTGGACTCAGGCGGAGTCTCAACTGCCGATCAATATTCTGGAACTGAGAGCGATATTCAATGCGCTTCAGGCGTGGCCTCGGTTGGCAGCGGCCAAATTCATAAGATTTCAGTCGGACAACATCACGACTGTGGCGTATATCAATCATCAGGGGGAACAAGGAGTTCTCTAGCGATGATTGAAGTATCGAAGATAAGCCGATGGGCGGAGATTCACTCTTGCCATCTCTCTGCGTTCTACATCCCAGGAGTAGAGAACTGGGAAGTGGACTTCCTAAGTCGTCAGACTTTTCATCCAGGGGAGTGGGAACTCCATCCGGAGGTGTTTGCTGCTTTGATTCATCAATGGGGCACACCGGTATTGGACCTGATGGCATCTCATCAGTATGCCAAACTTCCTCTATACGGGTCCAGATCAAGGGACCCCCAGGCGGTACTGATAGATGCTCTAGCAGTACCTTGGTCGTTCAACCTGGCCTATGTGTTTCCACCTTTTCCTCTCCTTCCTCGTCTGATTGCCAGAATCAAGCAGGAGAGAGCTTCGGTGATTTGGATAGCACCTGCGTGGCCACACAGGACTTGGTATGCAGATCTGGTGGACATGTCATCCGTTCCACCGTGGACTCTGCAGATGAGGCAGGACCTTCTAATTCAGGGTCCATTCAAGCATCCAAATCTAATTTCTCTGCAGCTGACTGCTTGGAGATTGAACGCCTGATTTTATCAAAGCGTGGTTTCTCTGAGGCGGTCATTGATAACTTGATTCAGGCTAGAAAGCCTGTCACCAGGAAAATCTATCATAAGATATGGCGTAAATATCGTTATTGGTGTGAATCCAAGGGTTACTCATAGAGTAAGATTAGGATTCCTATGATATTGTCTTTTCTCCAAGAAGAATTGGAGAAGGGATTATCAGCTAGTTCCTTAAAGGGACAGATATCTGTTTTGTCTATTCTTTTACACAAACGTCTGGCAGATGTTCCAGACGTTCAGGCGTTTAGTCAGGCTTTAGTTAGAATCAAGCCTGTGTTTAAACCTGTTGCTCCGCCATGGAGTTTAAATTTAGTTCTTAAAGTTCTTCAAGGGGTTCCGTTAGAAGCTTAATATCTATGGAATGCATAGATTCAATCTTGGAAAGTTCTGTTTTTAGTAGCTATCTCTTCGGCTCGAAGAGTTTCTGAATTATCTGCTTTACAGTGTGACTCACCTTATCTTGTTTTCCATGCGGATAAGGTGGTTTTGCGTGCCAAACCTGGATTCCTTCCTAAGGTTGTTTCTAATAGGAATATCAATCAGGAAATTGTTGTTCCTTCTCTGTGTCCTAATCCTTTTTCCAAGAAGGAACGTCTGTTGCACAACCTAGATGTGGTTCGTGCTTTAAAATTCTACTTACAAGCAACTAAAGATTTCCGTCAAACATCTTCATTGTTTGTTGTCTATTCTGGAAAGCGGAGAGGTCAAGAGGCTACGGCAACCTCTTTCTTTTTGGCTGAAAAGCATCATCCGTTTGGCTTATGAG